>NW_027479070.1:0-248468 GCF_051014685.1 Ptiloglossa arizonensis
CCATAGTAGTTATTGGTTTCGAGTATCAGACTTGCGAAAATTTTGATGGTTTCTCAAGCGTTCCTTAACTTTTAACTCCCATATCTCGCAAACGGATTGACGAACTCGAGAAATTCCTGTTGCATCTAAAAGTAGAAACTCGCCCGATTACAATGGTGTGTGTACTTTTCCCCTAGGCCATTCCAGTTATTGGTTTCGAGTATCAGACCAGCGAAAATTTTGATGGTTCCTCAACCATTCCTCAATTTCAAACTCCCATATCTCGCAAACCGATTGACGAACTCGAGTAATTCCAATTGCATCTGAAAGGAGAAACTCGCCCGATTTCAACGGTTTGGGTACTTTTTCCCTAGGCCATTCCAGTTATTGGTTTCGGGTATCAGACTTGCGAAAATTTTGATGGTTTCTCAACCATTCCTAAACTTCAAACTCCCATATCTCGCGAACGGATTGACGAACACGAGAAATTCCTGTTGCATCTGAAAGTAGATACCCACTCGATTACAATGGTGTGTGTACTTTTCCCCTAGGCCACAGTAGTTATTCGTTTCGAGTATCAGACTTGCGAAAATTTTCATGGTTGCTCAAGCGTTCCTTAACTTCAAACTCCCATATCTCGCGAACGGATTGACGAACTCGAGAAATTCCTGTTGCATCTGAAAGTAGAAACTCGCTCGATTACAATGGTGTGTGTACTTTTCCCCTAGACCATTGTAGTTATTGGTTTCGAGTATCAGACTTGCGAAAATTTTGATGTTTTCTCAACCATTCCTTAACTTCGAACTCCCATATCTCGCGAACGGATTGACGAACTCGAGAAATTCCTGTTGCATCTGAAAGTAGAAACTCGCCCGATTACAACGGTATGTGTACTTTTTCCCTAGGCCATTCCAGTTATTGGTTTCGGGTATCAGACTTGCGAAAATTTTGATGGTTTCTCAACCATTCCTAAACTTCAAACTCCCATATCTCGCGAACGGATTGACGAACACGAGAAATTCCTGTTGCATCTGAAAGTAGAAACTCGCTCGATTACAATGGTGTGTGTACTTTTCCCCTAGACCATTGTAGTTATTGGTTTCGAGTATCAGACTTGCGAAAATTTTGATGTTTTCTCAACCATTCCTTAACTTCGAACTCCCATATCTCGCGAACGGATTGACGAACTCGAGAAATTCCTGTTGCATCTGAAAGTAGAAACTCGCCCGATTACAACGGTATGTGTACTTTTTCCCTAGGCCATTCCAGTTATTGGTTTCGGGTATCAGACTTGCGAAAATTTTGATGGTTTCTCAACCATTCCTTAACTTCAAACTCCCATATCTCGCGAACGATTTGACGAACTCGAGAAATTCCAGTTGCATCTGAAAGTAGAAACTCGCCCGATTACAATGGTTTGTGTACTTTTCCCCTAGGCCATTCCAGTTATTGGTTTCGAGTATCAAATCAGCGAAAATTTTGGTGGTTTCTCAACCATTCCTTAACTTCAAACTCCCATATCTCGCGAACGGATTGACGAACTCGAGAAATTCCTGTTGAATCTGAAAGTAGAAACTCGCCCGATTACAACGGTGTGTGTACTTTTCCCCTAGGCCATAGTAGTTACTGGTTTCGAGTATCAGACTTGCAAAAATTTTGATGGCTGCTCAAGCGTTCCTTAACTTCAAACTCCCATATCTCGCGAAGGGATTGACGAACTCGAGAAATTCCTGTTGCATCTGAAAGTAGATACCCACTCGATTACAATGGTGTGTGTACTTTTCCCCTAGGCCATAGTAGTTATTCGTTTCGAGTATCAGACTTGCGAAAATTTTCATGGTTGCTCAAGCGTTCCTTAACTTCAAACTCCCATATCTCGCGAACGGATTGACGAACTCGAGAAATTCCAGTTGCATCTGAAAGTAGAATCTCGCCCGATTTCAATGGTGTGTGCTTTTCCCCTAGGCCATTGCAGTTATTGGTTTCGAGTATCAGACTTGCGAAAATTTTGATGGTTTCTCAACAATTCCTTAACTGCGAACTCCCATATCTCGCGAACGGATTGACGAACTCGAGAAATTCCTGTTGCATCTGAAAGTAGAAACTCGCCCGATTACAACGGTTTGTGTAATTTTGCCCTAGGCCATAGTAGTTATTGGTTTCGAGTATCAGACTTGCGAAAATTTTGATGGTTTCTCAAGCGTTCCTTAACTTTTAACTCCCATATCTCGCAAACGGATTGACGAACTCGAGAAATTCCTGTTGCATCTAAAAGTAGAAACTCGCCCGATTACAATGGTGTGTGTACTTTTCCCCTAGGCCATTCCAGTTATTGGTTTCGAGTATCAGACCAGCGAAAATTTTGATGGTTCCTCAACCATTCCTTAATTTCAAACTCCCATATCTCGCAAACGGATTGACGAACTCGAGTAATTCCAATTGCATCTGAAAGGAGAAACTCGCCCGATTTCAACGGTATGGGTACTTTTTCCCTAGGCCATTCCAGTTATTGGTTTCGGGTATCAGACTTGCGAAAATTTTGATGGTTTCTCAACCATTCCTAAACTTCAAACTCCCATATCTCGCGAACGGATTGACGAACACGAGAAATTCCTGTTGCATCTGAAAGTAGAAACTCGCTCGATTACAATGGTGTGTGTACTTTTCCCCTAGACCATTGTAGTTATTGGTTTCGAGTATCAGACTTGCGAAAATTTTGATGTTTTCTCAACCATTCCTTAACTTCGAACTCCCATATCTCGCGAACGGATTGACGAACTCGAGAAATTCCTGTTGCATCTGAAAGTAGAAACTCGCCCGATTACAACGGTATGTGTACTTTTTCCCTAGGCCATTCCAGTTATTGGTTTCGGGTATCAGACTTGCGAAAATTTTGATGGTTTCTCAACCATTCCTTAACTTCAAACTCCCATATCTCGCGAACGATTTGACGAACTCGAGAAATTCCAGTTGCATCTGAAAGTAGAAACTCGCCCGATTACAATGGTTTGTGTACTTTTCCCCTAGGCCATTCCAGTTATTGGTTTCGAGTATCAAATCAGCGAAAATTTTGGTGGTTTCTCAACCATTCCTTAACTTCAAACTCCCATATCTCGCGAACGGATTGACGAACTCGAGAAATTCCTGTTGAATCTGAAAGTAGAAACTCGCCCGATTACAATGGTGTGTGTACTTTTCCCCTAGGCCATAGTAGTTACTGGTTTCGAGTATCAGACTTGCAAAAATTTTGATGGCTGCTCAAGCGTTCCTTAACTTCAAACTCCCATATCTCGCGAAGGGATTGACGAACTCGAGAAATTCCTGTTGCATCTGAAAGTAGAAACTCGCCCGATTACAACGGTATGTGTACTTTTTCCCTAGGCCATTCCAGTTATTGGTTTCGGGTATCAGACTTGCGAAAATTTTGATGGTTTCTCAACCATTCCTTAACTTCAAACTCCCATATCTCGCGAACGATTTGACGAACTCGAGAAATTCCAGTTGCATCTGAAAGTAGAAACTCGCCCGATTACAATGGTTTGTGTACTTTTCCCCTAGGCCATTCCAGTTATTGGTTTCGAGTATCAAATCAGCGAAAATTTTGGTGGTTTCTCAACCATTCCTTAACTTCAAACTCCCATATCTCGCGAAGGGATTGACGAACTCGAGAAATTCCTGTTGCATCTGAAAGTAGAAACCCACTCGATTACAATGGTGTGTGTACTTTTCCCCTAGGCCATAGTAGTTATTCGTTTCGAGTATCAGACTTGCGAAAATTTTGATGGTTGCTCAAGCGTTCCTTAACTTCAAACTCCCATATCTCGCGAACGGATTGACGAACTCGAGAAATTCCAGTTGCATCTGAAAGTAGAATCTCGCCCGATTTCAATGGTGTGTGCTTATCCCCTAGGCCATTGCAGTTATTGGTTTCGAGTATCAGACTTGCGAAAATTTTGATGGTTTCTCAACCATTCCTTATCTTCGAACTCCCATATCTCGCGAAGGGATTGACGAACTCGAGAAATTCCTGTTGCATCTGAAAGTAGAAACCCACTCGATTACAATGGTGTGTGTACTTTTCCCCTAGGCCATAGTAGTTATTCGTTTCGAGTATCAGACTTGCGAAAATTTTGATGGTTTCTCAACCATTCCTAAACTTCAAACTCCCATATCTCGCGAACGGATTGACGAACTCGAGAAATTCCTGTTGCATCTGAAAGTAGAAACTCGCCCGATTACAACGGTATGTGTACTTTTTCCCTAGGCCATTCCAGTTATTGGTTTCGGGTATCAGACTTGCGAAAATTTTGATGGTTTCTCAACCATTCCTTAACTTCAAACTCCCATATCTCGCGAACGATTTGACGAACTCGAGAAATTCCAGTTGCATCTGAAAGTAGAAACTCGCCGGATTACAATGGTGTGTGTACTTTTCCACTAGGCCATTCCAGTTATTGGTTTCGAGTATCAGACCAGCGAAAATTTTGATGGTTCCTCAACCATTCCTAATCTTTAAACTCCCATATCTCGCGAACGGATTGACGAACACGAGAAATTCCTGTTGCATCTGAAAGTAGAAACTCGCCCGATTACAATGGTGTGTCTACTTTTCCCCTAGACCAGAGTAGTTATTGGTTTCGAGTATCAGACCAGCGAAAATTTTGATGGTTCCTCAACCATTCCTTAATTTCAAACTCCCATATCTCGCAAACGGATTGACGAACTCGAGAAATTCCTGTTGCATCTGAAAGCAGAAACTCGCCCGATTACAATGGTGTGTGTACTTTTCCCCTAGGCCATTCCAGTTATGGGTTTCGAGTATCAGACCAGCGAAAATTTTGATGGTTTCTCAACCATTCCTTAATTTCAAACTACCATATCTCGCGAACGGATTGACGAACTCGAGTAATTCCTATTGCATCTGAAAGGAGAAACTCGTCCGATTTCAACAGTATGTGTACTTTTTCCCTAGGCCATTCCAGTTATTGGTTTCGGGTATCACACTTGCGAAAAATTTGATGGTTTCTCAACCATTCCTAAACTTCAAACTCCCATATCTCGCGAACGGATTGACGAACACGAGAAATTCCTGTTGCATCTGAAAGTAGAAACTCGCCCGATTACAATGGTGTGTGTACTTTTCCCCTAGGCCATTCCAGTTATTTGTTTCGAGTATCAGACCAGCGAAAATTTTGATGGTTCCTCAACCATTCCTAAACTTCAAACTCCCATATCTCGCGAACGGATTGACGAACACGAGAAATTCCTGTTGCATCTGAATGTAGAAACTCGCCCGATTACAACGGTATGTGTACTTTTCCCCCTGGGCCATTCCAGTTATTGGTTTCGGGTATCAGACTTGCGAAAATTTTGATGGTTTCTCAACCATTCCTTAACTTCAAACTCCCATATCTCGCGAACGATTTGACGAACTCGAGAAATTCCAGTTGCATCTGAAAGTAGAAACTCGCCCGATTACAATGGTTTGTGTACTTTTCCCCTAGGCCATTCCAGTTATTGGTTTCGAGTATCAAATCAGCGAAAATTTTGGTGGTTTCTCAACCATTCCTTAACTTCAAACTCCCATATCTCGCGAAGGGATTGACGAACTCGAGAAATTCCTGTTGCATCTGAAAGTAGAAACCCACTCGATTACAATGGTGTGTGTACTTTTCCCCTAGGCCATAGTAGTTATTCGTTTCGAGTATCAGACTTGCGAAAATTTTGATGGTTGCTCAAGCGTTCCTTAACTTCAAACTCCCATATCTCGCGAACGGATTGACGAACTCGAGAAATTCCAGTTGCATCTGAAAGTAGAAACTCGCCCGATTACAATGGCGTGTGTACTTTTCCCCTAGGCCATTCCAGTTATTGGTTTCGAGTATCAAATCAGCGAAAATTTTGGTGGTTTCTCAACCATTCCTTAACTTCAAACTCCCATATCTCGCGAGCGGATTGACGAACTCGAGAAATTCCTATTGCATCTGAAAGGAGAAACTCGCCCGATTTCAACGGTATGTGTACTTTTTCCCTAGGCCATTCCAGTTATTGGTTTCGGGTATCACACTTGCGAAAAATTTGATGGTTTCTCAACCATTCCTAAACTTCAAACTCCCATATCTCGCGAACGGATTGACGAACACGAGAAATTCCTGTTGCATCTGAAAGTAGAAACTCGCCCGATTACAATGGTGTGTCTACTTTTCCCTTAGACCAGAGTAGTTATTGGTTTCGAGTATCAGACCAGCGAAAATTTTGATGGTTTCTCAACCATTCCTTAATTTCAAACTCCCATATCTCGCGAACGGATTGACGAACTCGAGTAATTCCTATTGCATCTGAAAGGAGAAACTCGCCCGATTTCAACGGTATGTGTACTTTTTCCCTAGGCCATTCCAGTTATTGGTTTCGGGTATCACACTTGCGAAAAATTTGATGGTTTCTCAACCATTCCTAAACTTCAAACTCCCATATCTCGCGAACGGATTGACGAACACGAGAAATTCCTGTTGCATCTGAAAGTAGAAACTCGCCCGATTACAATGGCGTGTGTACTTTTCCCCTAGGCCATTCCAGTTATTGGTTTCGAGTATCAAATCAGCGAAAATTTTTGTGGTTTCTCAACCATTCCTTAACTTCAAACTCCCATATCTCGCGAACGGATTGACGAACTCGAGAAATTCCTGTTGCATCTGAAAGTAGAAACTCGCCCGATTACAATGGTGTGTGTACTTTTCCCCTAGGCCATAGTAGTTATTGGTTTCGAGTATTAGACTTGCGAAAATTTTGATGGTTGCTCAAGCGTTCCTTAATTTCAAACTCCCATATCTCGCGAACGGATACGCGAACTCGAGTAATTCCTATTGGATCTGAAAGGAGAAACTCGCCCGATTACAATGGTGTGTGTACTTTTCCCCTAGGCCATAGTAGTTATTGGTTTCGATTATCAGACTTGCGAAAATTTTGATTGTTGCTCAAGCGTTCCTTAACTTCAAACTCCCATATCTCGCGAACGGATTGACGAACTCGAGAAATTCCTGTTGCATCTGAAAGTAGAAACTCGCCGGATTACAATGGTTTGTGTACTTTTCCCCTGGGCCATTCCAGTTATTGGTTTCGAGTATCAAATCAGCGAAAATTTTGGTGGTTTCTCAACCATTCCTTAACTTCAAACTCCCATATCTCGCGAGCGGATTGACGAACTCGAGAAATTCCTGTTGAATCTGAAAGTAGAAACTCGCCCGATTACAATAGTGTGTGTACTTTTCCCCTAGGCCATAGTAGTTATTGGTTTCGAGTATCAGACTTGCAAAAATTTTGATGGCTGCTCAAGCGTTCCTTAACTTCAAACTCCCATATCTCGCGAAGGGATTGACGAACTCGAGAAATTCCTGTTGCATCTGAAAGTAGAAACCCACTCGATTACAATGGTGTGTGTACTTTTCCCCTAGGCCATAGTAGTTGTTCGTTTCGAGTATCAGACTTGCGAAAATTTTGGTGGTTGCTCAAGCGTTCCTTAACTTCAAACTCCCATATCTCGCGAACGGATTGACGAACTCGAGAAATTCCAGTTGCATCTGAAAGTAGAATCACACCCGATTTCAATGGTGTGTGCTTTTCCCCTAGGCCATACTAGTTATTCGTTTCGAGTATCAGACTCGCCAAAATTTTGATGGTTCCTCAACCATTCCTTAACTTCGAACTCCCATATCTCGCGTACGGATTGACGAACTCGAGAAATTCCTGTTGCATCTGAAAGTAGAAACTCGCCCGATTACAACGGTATGTGTACTTTTTCCCTAGGCCATTCCAGTTATTGGTTTCGGATATCAGACTTGCGAAAATTTTGATGGTTTCTCAACCATTCCTTAACTTCGAACTCCCATATCTCGCGAACGGATTGACGAACTCGAGAAATTCCTGTTGCATCTGAAAGTAGAAACTCGCCCGATTACAACGGTATGTGTACTTTTTCCCTAGGCCATTCCAGTTATTGGTTTCGGGTATCAGACTTGCGAATATTTTGATGGTTTCTCAACCATTCCTAAACTTCAAACTCCCATATCTCGCGAACGGATTGACGAACACGAGAAATTCCTGTTGCATCTGAAAGTAGAAACTCGCCCGGTTACAATGGTGTGTGTACTTTTCCCCTAGGCCATTCCAGTTATTGGTTTCGAGTATCACATCAGCGAAAATTTTGGTGGTTTCTCAACCATTCCTTAACTTCAAACTCCCATATCTCGCGAACGGATTGACGAACTCGAGAAATTCCTGTTGCATCTGGAAGTAGAAACTCGCCCGATTACAATGGTGTGTGTACTTTTCCCCTAGACCATAGTAGTTATTGGTTTCGAGCATCAGACTTGCGAAAATTTTGATGGTTTCTCAACCATTCCTAAACTTCAAACTCCCATATCTCGCGAACGGATTGACGAACACGAGAAATTCCGGTTGCATCTGAAAGTAGAAACTCGCCCGATTACAATGGTGTGTGTCCTTTTCCCGTAGGCCATTCCAGTTATTGGTTTCGAGTTTCACATCAGCGAAAATTTTGATGGTTGCTCAAGCGTTCCTTAATTTCAAACTCCCATATCTCGCGAACGGATAGACGAACTCGAGTAATTCCTATTGGATCTGAAAGGAGAAACTCGCCCGATTGCAATGGTTTGTGTACTTTTCCCCTAGGCCATTCCAGTTATTGGTTTCGAGTATCAAATCAGCGAAAATTTTGGTGGTTTCTCAACCATTCCTAAACTTCAAACTCCCATATCTCGCGAACGGATTGACGAACACGAGAAATTCCGGTTGCATCTGAAAGTAGAAACTCGCCCGATTACAATGGTGTGTGTACTTTTCCCCTAGGCCATAGTAGTTATTGGTTTCGGGTATCAGACTTGCGAAAATTTTGATGGTTTCTCAACCATTCCTAAACTTCAAACTCCCATATCTCGCGAACGGATTGACGAACTCGAGAAATTCCTGTTGCATCTGAAAGTAGAAACTCGCCCAATTACAATGGTGTGTGTACTTTTCCCCTAGGCCATAGTAGTTATTGGTTTCGAGTATTAGACTTGCGAAAATTTTGATGGTTGTTCAAGCGTTCCTTAATTTCAAACTCCCATATCTCGCGAACGGATAGACGAACTCGAGTAATTCCTATTGGATCTGAAAGGAGAAACTCGCCCGATTACAATGGTGTGTGTACTTTTCCCCTAGGCCATGGTAGTTAAGGGTTTCGATTATCAGACTTGCGAATATTTTGATGGTTGCTCAAGCGTTCCTTAACTTCAAACTCCGATATCTCGCGAACGGATTGACGAACTCGAGAAATTCCTGTTGCATCTGAAAGTAGAAACTCGCCGGGTTACAATGGTGTGTGTACTTTTCCACTAGGCCATTCCAGTTATTGGTTTCGAGTATCAGACCAGCGAAAATTTTGATGGTTCCTCAACCATTCCTTAATTTCAAACTCCCATATCTCGCAAACGGATTGACGAACTCGAGTAATTCCAATTGCATCTGAAAGGAGAAACTCGCCCGATTTCAACGGTGTGGGTACATTTTCCCTAGGCCATTCCAGTTATTGGTTTCGGGTATCAGACTTGCGAAAATTTTGATGGTTGCTCAAGCGTTCCTTAACTTCAAACTCCCATATCTCGCGAACGGATTGACGAACTCGAGAAATTCCTGTTGCATCTGAAAGTAGAAACTCGCCGGGTTACAATGGTGTGTGTACTTTTCCACTAGGCCATTCCAGTTATTGGTTTCGAGTATCAAATCAGCGAAAATTTTGATGGTTCCTCAACCATTCCTTAATTTCAAACTCCCATATCTCGCAAACGGATTGACGAACTCGAGTAATTCCAATTGCATCTGAAAGGAGAAACTCGCCCGATTTCAACGGTGTGGGTACATTTTCCCTAGGCCATTCCAGTTATTGGTTTCGGGTATCAGACTTGCGAAAATTTTGATGGTTTCTCAACCATTCCTAAACTTCAATCTCCCATATCTCGCGAACGGATTGACGAACACGCGAAATTCCTGTTGCATCTGAAAGTAGAAACTCGCCCGATTACAATGGTGTGTGTACTTTTCCCCTAGGCCATTCCAGTTATTGGTTTCGAGTATCAAATCAGCGAAAATTTTGGTGGTATCTCAACCATTCCTTAACTTCAAATTCCCATATCTCGCGAACGGATTGACGAACCCGAGAAATTCCTGTTGCATCTGAATGTAGAAACTCGCCCGATTACAATGGTGTGTGTACTTTTCCCCTAGGCCATAGTAGTTATTGGTTTCGAGTATTAGACTTGCGAAAATTTTGATGGTTGCTCAAGCGTTCCTTGATTTCAAACTCCCATATCTCGCGAACGGATAGACGAACTCGAGTAATTCCTATTGGATCTGAAAGGAGAAACTCGCCCGATTACAATGGTGTGTGTACTTTTCCCCTAGGCCATAGTAGTTATTGGTTTCGGGTATCAGACTTGCGAAAATTTTGATGGTTTCTCAACCATTCCTTAACTTCGGACTCCCATATCTCGCGAACGGATGGACGAACTCGAGAAATTCCTGTTGCATCTGAAAGTAGAAACTCGCCCGATTACAACGGTATGTGTACTTTTTCCCTAGGCCATTCCAGTTATTGGTTTCGGGTATCAGACTTGAGAAAATTTTGATGGTTTCTCAACCATTCCTAAACTTCAAACTCCCATATCTCGCGAACGGATTGACGAACACGAGAAATTCCTGTTGCATCTGAAAGTAGAAACTCGCCCGATTACAATGGTGTGTGTACTTTTCCCCTAGGCCATTCCAGTTATTGGTTTCGAGTATCACATCAGCGAAAATTTTGGTGGTTTCTCAACCATTCCTTAACTTCAAACTCCCATATCTCGCGAACGGATTGACGAACTTGAGAAATTCCTGTTGCATCTGAAAGTAGAAACTCGCCCGATTACAATGGTGTGTGTACTTTTCCCCTAGGCCATAGTAGTTATTGGTTTCGAGTATTAGACTTGCGAAAATTTTGATGGTTGCTCAAGCGTTCCTTAATTTCAAACTCCCATATCTCGCGAACGGATAGACGAACTCGAGTAATTCCTATTGCATCTGAAAGGAGAAACTCGCCCGATTACAATGGTGTGTGTACTTTTCCCCTAGGCCATAGTAGTTATTTGTTTCGAGTATCAGACTTGCGAAAATTTTGATGGTTGCTCAAGCGTTCTTTAATTTCAAACTCCCATATCTCGCGAACGGATAGACGAACTCGAGTAATTCCTATTGGATCTGAAAGGAGAAACTCGCCCGATTACAATGGTGTGTGTACTTTTCCCCTAGACCATAGTAGTTATTGGTTTCGAGTATCAGACTTGCGAAAATTTTAATGGTTTCTCAACCATTCCTAAACTTCAAACTCCCATATCTCGCGAACGGATTGGCGAACACGAGAAACTCCTGTTGCATCTGAAAGTAGAAACTCGCCCGATTACAATGGTGTGTGTACTTTTCCCCTAGGCCATTCCAGTTATTGGTTTCGAGTATCAAATCAGCGAAAATTTTGGTGGTTTCTCAACCATTCCTTAACTTCAAACTCCCATATCTCAGGAACGGATTGACGAACTCGAGAAATTCCTGTTGCATCTGAAAGTAGAAACTCGCCCGATTACAATGGTGTGTGTACTTTTCCCCTAGGCCATAGTAGTTATTGGTTTCGAGTATTAGACTTGCGAAAATTTTGATGGTTGCTCAAGCGTTCTTTAATTTCAAACTCCCATATCTCGCGAACGGATAGACGAACTCGAGTAATTCCTATTGGATCTGAAAGGAGAAACTCGCCCGATTACAATGGTGTGTGTACTTTTCCCCTAGGCCATAGTAGTTATTGGTTTCGATTATCAGACTTGCGAAAATTTTGATGGTTTCTA
Organism: Ptiloglossa arizonensis; assembly: GCF_051014685.1. Classification (NCBI taxonomy): domain Eukaryota; kingdom Metazoa; phylum Arthropoda; class Insecta; order Hymenoptera; family Colletidae; genus Ptiloglossa; species Ptiloglossa arizonensis. The sequence goes on from NW_027479070.1 coordinate 11,910, forward strand.
AACCATTCCTTAACTTCGGACTCCCATATCTCGCGAACGGATTGACGAACTCGAGAAATTCCTGTTGCATCTGAAAGTAGAAACTCGCCCGATTACAACGGTATGTGTACTTTTTCCCTAGGCCATTCCAGTTATTGGTTTCGGGTATCAGACTTGAGAAAATTTTGATGGTTTCTCAACCATTCCTAAACTTCAAACTCCCATATCTCGCGAACGGATTGACGAACACGAGAAATTCCTGTTGCATCTGAAAGTAGAAACTCGCCCGATTACAATGGTGTGTGTACTTTTCCCCTAGGCCATTCCAGTTATTGGTTTCGAGTATCACATCAGCGAAAATTTTGGTGGTTTCTCAACCATTCCTTAACTTCAAACTCCCATATCTCGCGAACTGATTGACGAACTTGAGAAATTCCTGTTGCATCTGAAAGTAGAAACTCGCCCGATTACAATGGTGTGTGTACTTTTCCCCTAGGCCATAGTAGTTATTGGTTTCGAGTATTAGACTTGCGAAAATTTTGATGGTTGCTCAAGCGTTCCTTAATTTCAAACTCCCATATCTCGCGAACGGATAGACGAACTCGAGTAATTCCTATTGCATCTGAAAGGAGAAACTCGCCCGATTACAATGGTGTGTGTACTTTTCCCCTAGGCCATAGTAGTTATTTGTTTCGAGTATCAGACTTGCGAAAATTTTGATGGTTGCTCAAGCGTTCCTTAACTTCAAACTCCCATATCTCGCGAACGGATTGACGAACTCGAGAAATTCCAGTTGCATCTGAAAGTAGAATCTCGCCCGATTTCAATGGTGTGCGTGCTTTTCCCCTAGGCCATTGCAGTTATTGGTTTCGAGTATCAGACTTGCGAAAATTTTGATGGTTGCTCAAGCGTTCCTTAACTTCAAACTCCCATATCTCGCGAACGGATTGACGAACTCGAGAAATTCCTGTTGCATCTGAAAGTAGAAACTCGCCCGAATACAATGGTGTGTGTACTTTTCCCCTAGACCATAGTAGTTATTGGTTTCGAGTATCAGACTTGCGAAAATTTTGATGGTTTCTCAACCATTCCTAAACTTCAAACTCCCATATCTCGCGAACGGATTGACGAACACGAGAAATTCCGGTTGCATCTGAAAGTAGAAACTCGCCCGATTACAATGGTGTGTGTCCTTTTCCCGTAGGCCATTCCAGTTATTGGTTTCGAGTTTCACATCAGCGAAAATTTTGATGGTTGCTCAAGCGTTCCTTAATTTCAAACTCCCATATCTCGCGAACGGATAGACGAACTCGACTAATTCCTATTGGATCTGAAAGGAGAAACTCGCCCGATTGCAATGGTGTGTGTACTTTTCCCCTAGGCCATAGTAGTTATTGGTTTCGGGTATCAGACTTGCGAAAATTTTGATGGTTTCTCAACCATTCCTTAGCTTCGGACTCCCATATCTCGCGAACGGATTGACGAACTCGAGAAATTCCTGTTGCATCTGAAAGTAGAAACTCACCCGATTACAACGGTATGTGTACTTTTTCCCTAGGCCATTCCAGTTATTGGTTTCGGGTATCAGACCTGCGAAAATTTTGATGGTTTCTCAACCATTCCTAAACTTCAAACTCCCATATCTCGCGAACGGATTGACGAACTCGAGAAATTCCTGTTGCATCTGAAAGTAGAAACTCGCCCAATTACAATGGTGTGTGTACTTTTCCCCTAGGCCATAGTAGTTATTGGTTTCGAGTATTAGACTTGCGAAAATTTTGATGGTTGTTCAAGCGTTCCTTAATTTCAAACTCCCATATCTCGCGAACGGATAGACGAACTCGAGTAATTCCTATTGGATCTGAAAGGAGAAACTCGCCCGATTACAATGGTGTGTGTACTTTTCCCCTAGGCCATAGTAGTTATTGGTTTCGATTATCAGACTTGCGAAAATTTTGATGGTTTCTCAACCATTCCTTAACTTCGGACTCCCATATCTCGCGAACGGATTGACGAACTCGAGAAATTCCTGTTGCATCTGAAAGTAGAAACTCGCCGATTACAACGGTATGTGTACTTTTTCCCTAGGCCATTCCAGTTATTGGTTTCGGGTATCAGACTTGAGAAAATTTTGATGGTTTCTCAACCATTCCTAAACTTCAAACTCCCATATCTCGCGAACGGATTGACGAACACGAGAAATTCCTGTTGCATCTGAAAGTAGATACTCGCCCGATTACAATGGTGTGTGTACTTTTCCCCTAGGCCATTCCAGTTATTGGTTTCGAGTATCACATCAGCGAAAATTTTGGTGGTTTCTCAACCATTCCTTAACTTCAAACTCCCATATCTCGCGAACGGATTGACGAACTTGAGAAATTCCTGTTGCATCTGAAAGTAGAAACTCGCCCGATTACAATGGTGTGTGTACTTTTCCCCTAGGCCATAGTAGTTATTGGTTTCGAGTATTAGACTTGCGAAAATTTTGATGGTTGCTCAAGCGTTCCTTAATTTCAAACTCCCATATCTCGCGAACGGATAGACGAACTCGAGTAATTCCTATTGCATCTGAAAGGAGAAACTCGCCCGATTACAATGGTGTGTGTACTTTTCCCCTAGGCCATAGTAGTTATTTGTTTCGAGTATCAGACTTGCGAAAATTTTGATGGTTGCTCAAGCGTTCCTTAACTTCAAACTCCCATATCTCGCGAACGGATTGACGAACTCGAGAAATTCCAGTTGCATCTGAAAGTAGAATCTCGCCCGATTTCAATGGTGTGCGTGCTTTTCCCCTAGGCCATTGCAGTTATTGGTTTCGAGTATCAGACTTGCGAAAATTTTGATGGTTGCTCAAGCGTTCCTTAACTTCAAACTCCCATATCTCGCGAACGGATTGACGAACTCGAGAAATTCCTGTTGCATCTGAAAGTAGAAACTCGCCCGAATACAATGGTGTGTGTACTTTTCCCCTAGACCATAGTAGTTATTGGTTTCGAGTATCAGACTTGCGAAAATTTTGATGGTTTCTCAACCATTCCTAAACTTCAAACTCCCATATCTCGCGAACGGATTGGCGAACACGAGAATCTCCTGTTGCATCTGAAAGTAGAAACTCGCCCGATTACAATGGTGTGTGTACTTTTCCCCTAGGCCATTCCAGTTATTGGTTTCGAGTATCAAATCTGCGAAAATTTTGGTGGTTTCTCAACCATTCCTTAACTTCAAACTCCCATATCTCAGGAACGGATTGACGAACTCGAGAAATTCCTGTTGCATCTGAAAGTAGAAACTCGCCCGATTACAATGGTGTGTGTACTTTTCCCCTAGGCCATAGTAGTTATTGGTTTCGAGTATTAGACTTGCGAAAATTTTGATGGTTGCTCAAGCGTTCTTTAATTTCAAACTCCCATATCTCGCGAACGGATAGACGAACTCGAGTAATTCCTATTGGATCTGAAAGGAGAAACTCGCCCGATTACAATGGTGTGTGTACTTTTCCCCTAGGCCATAGTAGTTATTGGTTTCGATTATCAGACTTGCGAAAATTTTGATGGTTTCTCAACCATTCCTTAACTTCGGACTCCCATATCTCGCGAACGGATTGACGAACTCGAGAAATTCCTGTTGCATCTGAAAGTAGAAACTCGCCCGATTACAACGGTATGTGTACTTTTCCCCTAGGCCATTCCAGTTATTGGTTTCGAGTATCACATCAGCGAAAATTTTGGTGGTTTCTCAACCATTCCTAAACTTCAAACTCCCATATCTCGCGAACGGATTGGCGAACACGAGAAACTCCTGTTGCATCTGAAAGTAGAAACTCGCCCGATTACAATGGTGTGTGTACTTTTCCCCTAGGCCATTCCAGTTATTGGTTTCGAGTATCAAATCAGCGAAAATTTTGGTGGTTTCTCAACCATTCCTTAACTTCAAACTCCCATACCTCAGGAACGGATTGACGAACTCGAGAAATTCCTGTTGCATCTGAAAGTAGAAACTCGCCCGATTACAATGGTGTGTGTACTTTTCCCCTAGGCCATAGTAGTTATTGGTTTCGAGTATTAGACTTGCGAAAATTTTGATGGTTGCTCAAGCGTTCTTTAATTTCAAACTCCCATATCTCGCGAACGGATAGACGAACTCGAGTAATTCCTATTGGATCTGAAAGGAGAAACTCGCCCGATTACAATGGTGTGTGTACTTTTCCCCTAGGCCATAGTAGTTATTGGTTTCGATTATCAGACTTGCGAAAATTTTGATGGTTGCTCAAGCGTTCCTTAACTTCTAACTCCCATATCTCGCGAACGGATTGACGAACTCGAGAAATTCCTGTTGCATCTGAAAGTAGAAACTCGCCTGATTACAATGGTGTGTGTACTTTTCCACTAGGCCATTCCAGTTATTGGTTTCGAGTATCAGACCAGCGAAAATTTTGATGGTTCCTCAACCATTCCTTAATTTCAAACTCCCATATCTCGCAAACGGATTGACGAACTCGAGTAATTCCAATTGCATCTGAAAGGAGAAACTCGCCCGATTTCAACGGTGTGGGTACATTTTCCCTAGGCCATTCCAGTTATTGGTTTCGGGTATCAGACTTGCGAAAATTTTGATGGTTTCTCAACCATTCCTAAACTTCAAACTCCCATATCTCGCGAACGGATTGACGAACACGCGAAATTCCTGTTGCATCTGAAAGTAGAAACTCGCCCGATTACAATGGTGTGTGTACTTTTCCCCTAGGCCATAGTAGTTATTGGTTTCGAGTATTAGACTTGCGAAAATTTTGATGGTTGCTCAAGCGTTCTTTAATTTCAAACTCCCATATCTCGCGAACGGATTGGCGAACACGAGAAACTCCTGTTGCATCTGAAAGTAGAAACCCACCCGATAACAATGGTGTGTGTACTTTTCCCCTAGGCCATTCCAGTTATTGGTTTCGAGTATCAGACCAGCGAAAATTTTGATGGTTCCCCAACCATTCCTTAATTTCAAACTCCCATATCTCGCAAACGGATAGACGAACTCGAGTAATTCCTGTTGCATCTGAAAGTAGAAACTCGCCCGATGACAACGGTATGTGTACTTTCTCCCTAGGCCATTCCAGTTATTGGTTTCGGGTATCAGACTTGCGAAAATTTTGATGGTTTCTCAACCATTCCTTAACTTCAAACTCCCATATCTCGCGAACGGATTGACGAACTCGAGAAATTCCTGTTGCATCTGAAAGTAGAAACTCGCCCGATTACAATGGTGTGTGTTCTTTTCCCCTAGACCATAGTAGTTATTGGTTTCGAGTATCAGACTTGCGAAAATTTTGGTGGTTTCTCAACCATTCCTTCACTTCAAACTCCCATATCTCGCGAAGGGATTGACGAACTCGAGAAATTCCTGTTGCATCTGAAAGTAGAAACTCGCCCGATTACAATGGTGTGTGTACTTTTCCCCTAGGCCATAGTAGTTATTGGTTTCGAGTATTAGACTTGCGAAGATTTTGATGGTTGCTCAAGCGTTCCTTAATTTCAAACTCCCATATCTCGCGAACGGATAGACGAACTCGAGTAATTCCTATTGCATCTGAAAGGAGAAACTCGCCCGATTACAATGGTGTGTGTACTTTTCCCCTAGGCCATAGTAGTTATTTGTTTCGAGTATCAGACTTGCGAAAATTTTGATGGTTGCTCAAGCGTTCCTTAACTTCAAACTCCCATATCTCGCGAACGGATTGACGAACTCGAGAAATTCCAGTTGCATCTGAAAGTAGAATCTCGCCCGATTTCAATGGTGTGCGTGCTTTTCCCCTAGGCCATTGCAGTTATTGGTTTCGAGTATCAGACTTGCGAAAATTTTGATGGTTGCTCAAGCGTTCCTTAACTTCAAACTCCCATATCTCGCGAACGGATTGACGAACTCGAGAAATTCCTGTTGCATCTGAAAGTAGAAACTCGCCCGAATACAATGGTGTGTGTACTTTTCCCCTAGACCATAGTAGTTACTGGTTTCGAGTATCAGACTTGCGAAAATTTTGATGGTTTCTCAACCATTCCTAAACTTCAAACTCCCATATCTCGCGAACGGATTGGCGAACACGAGAAACTCCTGTTGCATCTGAAAGTAGAAACTCGCCCGATTACAATGGTGTGTGCACTTTTCCCCTAGGCCATTCCAGTTATTGGTTTCGAGTATCAAATCAGCGAAAATTTTGGTGGTTTCTCAACCATTCCTTAACTTCAAACTCCCATATCTCGCGAACGGATTGACGAACTCGAGAAATTCCTGTTGCATCTGAAAGTAGAAACTCGCCCGATTACAATGGTGTGTGTACTTTTCCCCTAGGCCATAGTAGTTATTGGTTTCGAGTATTAGACTTGCGAAAATTTTGATGGTTGCTCAAGCGTTCTTTAATTTCAAACTCCCATATCTCGCGAACGGATAGACGAACTCGAGTAATTCCTATTGGATCTGAAAGGAGAAACTCGCCCGATTACAATGGTGTGTGTACTTTTCCCCTAGGCCATAGTAGTTATTGGTTTCGATTATCAGACTTGCGAAAATTTTGATGGTTGCTCAAGCGTTCCTTAACTTCAAACTCCCATATCTCGCGAACGGATTGACGAACTCGAGAAATTCCTGTTGCATCTGAAAGTAGAAACTCGCCGGATTACAATGGTGTGTGTACTTTTCCACTAGGCCATTCCAGTTATTGGTTTCGAGTATCAGACCAGCGAAAATTTTGATGGTTTCTCAACCATTCCTAAACTTCAAACTCCCATATCTCGCGAACGGATTGACGAACACGCGAAATTCCTGTTGCATCTGAAAGTAGAAACTCGCCCGATTACAATGGTGTGTGTACTTTTCCCCTAGGCCATGGTAGTTATTGGTTTCGAGTATTAGACTCGCGAAAATTTTGATGGTTGCTCAAGCGTTCCTTAGCTTCAAACTCCCATATCTCGCGAACGGATTGACGAACTCGAGAAATTCCTGTTGCATCTGAAAGTAGAAACCCACCCAATAACAATGGTGTGTGTACTTTTCCCCTAGGCCATTCCAGTTATTGGTTTCGAGTATCAGACCAGCGAAAATTTTGATGGTTCCCCAACCATTCCTTAATTTCAAACTCCCATATCTCGCAAACGGATAGACGAACTCGAGTAATTCCTATTGCATCTGAAAGTAGAAACTCGCCCGATTACAATGGTGTGTGTTCTTTTCCCCTAGACCATAGTAGTTATTGGTTTCGAGTATCAGACTTGCGAAAATTTTGGTGGTTTCTCAACCATTCCTTAACTTCAAACTCCCATATCTCGCGAAGGGATTGACGAACTCGAGAAATTCCTGTTGCATCTGAAAGTAGAAACCCACTCGATTACAATGGTGTGTGTACTTTTCCCCTAGGCCATAGTTGTTATTCGTTTCGAGTATCAGACTTGCGAAAATTTTGATGGTTTCTCAACCATACCTTAACTTCGAATTCCCATATCTCGCGAACGGATTGACGAACTCGAGAAATTCCTGTTGCATCTGAAAGTAGAAACTCGCCCGATTACAACGGTATGTGTACTTTTTCCCTAGGCCATTCCAGTTATTGGTTTCGGGTATCAGACTTGCGAAAATTTTGATGGTTTCTCAACCATTCCTTAACTTCAAACTCCCATATCTCGCGAACGATTTGACGAGCTCGAGAAATTCCTGTTGCATCTGAAAGCAGGAACTCGCCCGATTACAACGGTTTGTGTAATTTTGCCCTAGGCCATAGTAGTTATTGGTTTCGAGTATCAGACTTGCGAAAATTTTGATGGTTTCTCAAGCGTTCCTTAACTTCTAACTCCCATATCTCGCAAACGGTTTGTCGAACTCGAGAAATTCCTGTTGCATCTGAAAGTAGAAACTCGCCCGATTACAATGGTGTGTGTACTTTTCCCCTAGGCCATTCCAGTTATTGGTTTCGAGTATCAGACCAGCGAAAATTTTGATGGTTTCTCAACCATTCCTTAATTTCAAACTCCCATATCTCGCAAACGGATTGACGAACTCGAGTAATTCCAATTGCATCTGAAAGGAGAAACTCGCCCGATTTCAACGGTATGGGTACTTTTTCCCTAGGCCATTCCAGTTATTGGTTTCGGGTATCAGACTTGCGAAAATTTTGATGGTTTCTCAACCATTCCTAAATTTCAAACTCCCATATCTCGCGAACGGATTGACGAACTCGAGAAATTCCTGTTGCATCTGAAAGTAGAAACTCGCCCGATTACAATGGTTTGTGTACTTTTCCCCTAGGCCATTCCAGTTATTGGTTTCGAGTATCAAATCAGCGAAAATTTTGGTGGTTTCTCAACCATTCCTTAACTTCAAACTCCCATATCTCGCGAACGGATTGACGAACTCGAGAAATTCCTGTTGAATCTGAAAGTAGAAACTCGCCCGATTACAATGGTGTGTGTACTTTTCCCCTAGGCCATAGTAGTTACTGGTTTCGAGTACCAGACTTGCAAAAATTTTGATGGCTGCTCAAGCGTTCCTTAACTTCAAACTCCCATATCTCGCGAACGGATTGACGAACTCGAGAAATTCCTGTTGCATCTGAAAGTAGAAACTCGCCCGATTACAACGGTTTGTGTAATTTTGCCCTAGGCCATAGTAGTTATTGGTTTCGAGTATCAGACTTGCGAAAATTTTGATGGTTTCTCAAGCGTTCCTTAACTTCTAACTCCCATATCTCGCAAACGGATTGACGAACTCGAGAAATTCCTGTTGCATCTAAAAGTAGAAACTCGCCCGATTACAATGGTGTGTGTACTTTTCCCCTAGGCCATTCCAGTTATTGGTTTCGAGTATCAGACCAGCGAAAATTTTGATGGTTCCTCAACCATTCCTTAATTTCAAACTCCCATATCTCGCAAACGGATTGACGAACTCGAGTAATTCCAATTGCATCTGAAAGGAGAAACTCGCCCGATTTCAACGGTATGGGTACTTTTTCCCTAGGCCATTCCAGTTATTGGTTTCGGGTATCAGACTTGCGAAAATTTTGATGGTTTCTCAACCATTCCTAAACTTCAAACTCCCATATCTCGCGAACGGATTGACGAACACGAGAAATTCCTGTTGCATCTGAAAGTAGAAGCTCGCTCGATTACAATGGTGTGTGTACTTTTCCCCTAGACCATTGTAGTTATTGGTTTCGAGTATCAGACTTGCGAAAATTTTGATGTTTTCTCAACCATTCCTTAACTTCGAACTCCCATATCTCGCGAACGGATTGACGAACTCGAGAAATTCCTGTTGCATCTGAAAGTAGAAACTCGCCCGATTACAACGGTATGTGTACTTTTTCCCTAGGCCATTCCAGTTATTGGTTTCGGGTATCAGGCTTGCGAAAATTTTGATGGTTTCTCAACCATTCCTTAACTTCAAACTCCCATATCTCGCGAACGATTTGACGAACTCGAGAAATTCCAGTTGCATCTGAAAGTAAAAACTCGCCCGATTACAATGGTTTGTGTACTTTTCCCCTAGGCCATTCCAGTTATTGGTTTCGAGTATCAAATCAGCGAAAATTTTGGTGGTTTCTCAACCATTCCTTAACTTCAAACTCCCATATCTCGCGAAGGGATTGACGAACTCGAGAAATTCCTGTTGCATCTGAAAGTAGAAACCCACTCGATTACAATGGTGTGTGTACTTTTCCCCTAGGCCATAGTAGTTATTGGTTTCGAGTATCAGACTTGCGAAAATTTTGATGTTTTCTCAACCATTCCTTAACTTCGAACTCCCATATCTCGCGAACGGATTGACGAACTCGAGAAATTCCTGTTGCATCTGAAAGTAGAAACTCGCCCGATTACAACGGTATGTGCACTTTTTCCCTAGGCCATTCCAGTTATTGGTTTCGGGTATCAGACTTGCGAAAATTTTGATGGTTTCTCAACCATTCCTTAACTTCAAACTCCCATATCTCGCGAACGATTTGTCGAACTCGAGAAATTCCAGTTGCATCTGAAAGTAGAAACTCGCCCGATTACAACGGTTTGTGTAATTTTGCCCTAGGCCATAGTAGTTATTGGTTTCGAGTATCAGACTTGCGAAAATTTTGATGGTTTCTCAAGCGTTCCTTAACTTCTAACTCCCATATCTCGCAAACGGATTGACGAACTCGAGAAATTCCTGTTGCATCTGAAAGTAGAAACTCGCCCGATTACAACGGTTTGTGTAATTTTGCCCTAGGCCATAGTAGTTATTGGTTTCGAGTATCAGACTTGCGAAAATTTTGATGGTTTCTCAAGCGTTCCTTAACTTCTCACTCCCATATCTCGCGAACGGATTGACGAACTCGAGTAATTCCTGTTGCATCTGAAAGTAGAAACTCGCCCGATTACAACGGTATGTGCACTTTTCCACTAGGCCATTCCAGTTATTGGTTTCGAGTATCAGACCAGCGAAAATTTTGATGGTTCCTCAACCATTCCTAATCTTTAAACTCCCATATCTCGCGAACGGATAGACGAACACGAGAAATTCCTGTTGCATCTGAAAGTAGAAACTCGCCCGATTTCAATGGTGTGTCTACTTTTCCCCTAGACCAGAGTAGTTATTGGTTTCGAGTATCAGACCAGCGAAAATTTTGATGGTTCCTCAACCATTCCTTAATTTCAAACTCCCATATCTCGCAAACGGATTGACGAACTCGAGAAATTCCTGTTGCATCTGAAAGTAGAAACTCGCCCGATTACAATGGTGTGTGTACTTTTCCCCTAGGCCATTCCAGTTATGGGTTTCGAGTATCAGACCAGCGAAAATTTTGATGGTTTCTCAACCATTCCTTAATTTCAAACTCCCATATCTCGCGAACGGATTGACGAACTCGAGTAATTCCTATTGCATCTGAAAGGAGAAACTCGCCCGATTTCAACGGTATGTGTACTTTTTCCCTAGGCCATTCCAGTTATTGGTTTCGGGTATCACACTTGCGAAAAATTTGATGGTTTCTCAACCATTCCTAAACTTCAAACTCCCATATCTCGCGAACGGATTGACGAACACGAGAAATTCCTGTTGCATCTGAAAGTAGAAGCTCGCCCGATTACAATGGTGTGTGTACTTTCCCCTAGGCCATAGTAGTTATTCGTTTCGAGTGTCAGACTCGCGAAAATTTTGATGGTTCCTCAACCATTCCTTAACTTCGAACTCCCATATCTCGCGTACGGATTGACGAACTCGAGAAATTTCTGTTGCATCTGAAAGTAGAAACTCGCCCGATTACAACGGTATGTGTACTTTTTCCCTAGGCCATTCCAGTTATTGGTTTCGGGTATCAGACTTGCGAAAATTTTGATGGTTTCTCAACCATTCCTTAACTTCGAACTCCCATATCTCGCGAACGGATTGACGAACTCGAGAAATTCCTGTTGCATCTGAAAGTAGAAACTCGCCCGATTACAACGGTATGTGTACTTTTTCCCTAGGCCATTCCAGTTATTGGTTTCGGGTATCAGACTTGCGAATATTTTGATGGTTTCTCAACCATTCCTAAACTTCAAACTCCCATATCTCGCGAACGGATTGACGAACACGAGAAATTCCTGTTGCATCTGAAAGTAGAAACTCGCCCGGTTACAATGGTGTGTGTACTTTTCCCCTAGGCCATTCCAGTTATTGGTTTCGAGTATCACATCAGCGAAAATTTTGGTGGTTTCTCAACCATTCCTTAACTTCAAACTCCCATATCTCGCGAACGGATTGACGAACTCGAGAAATTCCTGTTGCATCTGGAAGTAGAAACTCGCCCGATTACAATGGTGTGTGTACTTTTCCCCTAGACCATAGTAGTTATTGGTTTCGAGTATCAGACTTGCGAAAATTTTGATGGTTTCTCAACCATTCCTAAACTTCAAACTCCCATATCTCGCGAACGGATTGACGAACACGAGAAATTCCTGTTGCATCTGAAAGAAGAAACTCGCCCGATTACAATGGTGTGTGTACTTTTCCCCTAGGCCATTCCAGTTATTGGTTTCGAGTATCACATCAGCGAAAATTTTGATGGTTGCTCAAGCGTTCCTTAATTTCAAACTCCCATATCTCGCGAACGGATAGACGAACTCGAGTAATTCCTATTGGATCTGAAAGGAGAAACTCGCCCGATTGCAATGGTGTGTGTACTTTTCCCCTAGGCCATTCCAGTTATTGGTTTCGAGTATCAAATCAGCAAAAATTTTGGTGGTATCTCAACCATTCCTTAACTTCAAATTCCCATATCTCGCGAACGGATTGACGAACTCGAGAAATTCCTGTTGCATCTGAAAGTAGAAACTCGCCCGATTACAACGGTGTGTGTACTTTTCCCCTAGGCCATAGCAGTTATTGGTTTCGAGTATTAGACTTGCGAAAATTTTGATGGTTGCTCAAGCGTTCCTTGATTTCAAACTCCCATATCTCGCGAACGGATAGACGAACTTGAGTAATTCCTATTGGATCTGAAAGGAGAAACTCGCCCGATTACAATGGTGTGTGTACTTTTCCCCTAGGCCATAGTAGTTATTGGTTTCGGGTATCAGACTTGCGAAAATTTTGATGGTTTCTCAAACATTCCTTAACTTCGGACTCCCATATCTCGCGAACGGATTGACGAACTCGAGAAATTCCTGTTGCATCTGAAAGTAGAAACTCGCCCGATTACAACGGTATGTGTACTTTTTCCCTAGGCCATTCCAGTTATTGGTTTCGGGTATCAGACTTGAGAAAATTTTGATGGTTTCTCAACCATTCCTAAACTTCAAACTCCCATATCTCGCGAACGGATTGACGAACACGAGAAATTCCTGTTGCATCTGAAAGTAGAAACTCGCCCGATTACAATGGTGTGTGTACTTTTCCCCTAGGCCATTCCAGTTATTGGTTTCGAGTATCACATCAGCGAAAATTTTGGTGGTTTCTCAACCATTCCTTAACTTCAAACTCCCATATCTCGCGAACGGATTGACGAACTTGAGAAATTCCTGTTGCATCTGAAAGTAGAAACTCGCCCGATTACAATGGTGTGTGTACTTTTCCCCTAGGCCATAGTAGTTATTGGTTTCGAGTATTAGACTTGCGAAAATTTTGATGGTTGCTCAAGCGTTCCTTAATTTCAAACTCCCATATCTCGCGAACGGATAGACGAACTCGAGTAATTCCTATTGCATCTGAAAGGAGAAACTCGCCCGATTACAATGGTGTGTGTACTTTTCCCCTAGGCCATAGTAGTTATTTGTTTCGTGTATCAGACTTGCGAAAATTTTGATGGTTGCTCAAGCGTTCCTTAACTTCAAACTCCCATATCTCGCGAACGGATTGACGAACTCGGGAAATTCCAGTTGCATCTGAAAGTAGAATCTCGCCCGATTTCAATGGTGTGCGTGCTTTCCCCCTAGGCCATTGCAGTTATTGGTTTCGAGTATCAGACTTGCGAAAATTTTGATGGTTGCTCAAGCGTTCCTAAACTTCGAACTCCCATATCTCGCGAACGGATTGACGAACTCGAGAAATTCCTGTTGCATCTGAAAGTAGAAACTCGCCCGAATACAATGTTGTGTGTACTTTTCCCCTAGACCATAGTAGTTATTGGTTTCGAGTATCAGACTTGCGAAAATTTTGATGGTTTCTCAACCATTCCTAAACTTCAAACTCCCATATCTCGCGAACGGATTGGCGAACACGAGAAACTCCTGTTGCATCTGAAAGTAGAAACTCGCCCGATTACAATGGTGTGTGTACTTTTCCCCTAGGCCATTCCAGTTATTGGTTTCGAGTATCAAATCAGCGAAAATTTTGGTGGTTTCTCAACCATTCCTTAACTTCAAACTCCCATATCTCGCGAACGGATTGACGAACTCGAGAAATTCCTGTTGCATCTGAAAGTAGAAACTCGCCCGATTACAATGGTGTGTGTACTTTTCCCCTAGGCCATAGTAGTTATTGGTTTCGAGTATTAGACTTGCGAAAATTTTGATGGTTGCTCAAGCGTTCCTTAATTTCAAACTCCCATATCTCGCGAACGGATAGACGAACTCGAGTAATTCCTATTGCATCTGAAAGGAGAAACTCGCCCGATTACAATGGTGTGTGTACTTTTCCCCTAGGCCATAGTAGTTATTTGTTTCGAGTATCAGACTTGCGAAAATTTTGATGGTTGCTCAAGCGTTCCTTAATTTCAAACTCCCATATCTCGCAAACGGATTGACGAACTCGAGTAATTCCAATTGCATCTGAAAGGAGAAACTCGCCCGATTTCAACGGTGTGGGTACATTTTCCCTAGGCCATTCCAGTTATTGGTTTCGGGTATCAGACTTGCGAAAATTTTGATGGTTTCTCAACCATTCCTAAACTTCAAACTCCCATATCTCGCGAACGGATTGACGAACACGCGAAATTCCTGTTGCATCTGAAAGTAGAAACTCGCCCGATTACAATGGTGTGTGTACTTTTCCCCTAGGCCATGGTAGTTTTTGGTTTCGAGTATTAGACTCGCGAAAATTTTGATGGTTGCTCAAGCGTTCCTTAGCTTCAAACTCCCATATCTCGCGAACGGATTGACGAACTCGAGAAATTCCTGTTGCATCTGAAAGTAGAAACCCACCCGATAACAATGGTGTGTGTACTTTTCCCCTAGGCCATTCCAGTTATTGGTTTCGAGTATCAGACCAGCGAAAATTTTGATGGTTCCCCAACCATTCCTTAATTTCAAACTCCCATATCTCGCAAACGGATAGACGAACTCGAGTAATTCCTATTGCATCTGAAAGGAGAAACCCGCCCGATTACAATGGTGTGTGTACTTTTCCCCTAGACCATAGTAGTTATTGGTTTCGAGTATCAGACTTGCGAAAATTTTGATGGTTTCTCAACCATTCCTTAACTTCGAACTCCCATATCTCGCGAACGGATTGACGAACTCGAGAAATTCCTGTTGCATCTGAAAGTAGAAACTCGCCCGATGACAACGGTATGTGTACTTTCTCCCTAGGCCATTCCAGTTATTGGTTTCGGGTATAAGACTTGCGAAAATTTTGATGGTTTCTCAACCATTCCTTAACTTCAAACTCCCATATCTCGCGAACGATTTGACGAACTCCAGAAATTCCTTTTGCATCTGAAAGCAGGAACTCGCCCGATTACAACGGTTTGTGTAATTTTGCCCTAGGCCATAGTAGTTATTGGTTTCGAGTATCAGACTTGCGAAAATTTTAATGGTTGCTCAAGCGTTCCTTAACTTCAAACTCCCATATCTCGCGAACGGATTGACGAACTCGAGAAATTCCTGTTGCATCTGAAAGTAGAAACTCGCCCGATTACAATGGTGTGTGTACTTTTCCCCTAGACCATAGTAGTTATTGGTTTCGAGTATCAGACTTGCGAAAATTTTGATGGTTTCTCAACCATTCCTTAACTTCGAACTCCCATATCTCGCGAACGGATTGACGAACTCGAGAAATTCCTGTTGCATCTGAAAGTAGAAACTCGCCCGATTACAATGGTGTGTGTACTTTTCCCCTAGGCCATTCCAGTTATTGGTTTCGAGTATCAAATCAGCGAAAATTTTGATGGTTGCTCAAACGTTCCTTAATTTCAAACTCCCATATCTCGCGAACGGATTGACGAACTCGAGAAATTCCTGTTGCATCTGAAAGTAGAAACTCGCCCGATTACAATGGTGTGTGTACTTTTCCACTAGGCCATTCCAGTTATTGGTTTCGAGTATCAGACCAGCGAAAATTTTGATGGTTCCTCAACCATTCCTTAATTTCAAACTCCCATATCTCGCAAACGGATTGACGAACTCGAGTAATTCCAATTGCATCTGAAAGGAGAAACTCGCCCGATTTCAACGGTGTGGGTACATTTTCCCTAGGCCATTCCAGTTATTGGTTTCGGGTAACAGACTTGCGAAAATTTTGATGGTTTCTCAACCATTCCTAAACTTCAAACTCCCATATCTCGCGAACGGATTGACGAACACGCGAAATTCCTTTTGCATCTGAAAGTAGAAACTCGCCCGCTTACAATGGTGTGTGTACTTTTCCCCTAGGCCATAGTAGTTATTGGTTTCGATTATCAGACTTGCGAAAATTTTGATGGTTGCTCAAGCGTTCCTTAGCTTCAAACTCCCATATCTCGCGAACGGATTGACGAACTCGAGAAATTCCTTCTGCATCTGAAAGTACAAACTCGCCCGATTACAATGGTGTGTGTACTTTTCCCCTAGGCCATAGTAGTTATTGGTTTCGAGTATCAGACTTGCGAAAATTTTGATGGTTGCTCAAGCGTTCCTTAAATTCAAACTCCCATATCTCGCGAACGGATTGTTGAACTCGAGAAATTCCTGTTGCATCTGAAAGTAGAAGCTGGCCGGATTACAATGGTGTGTGTACTTCTAGCCTAGGCCATTCCAGTTATTGGTTTCGAGTATCAAATCAGCGAAAATTTTGGTGGTTTCTCAACCATTCCTTAATTTCAAACTCCCATATCTCGCGAACGGATTGACGAACTCGAGAAATTCCTGTCGCATCTGAAAGTAGAAACTCGCCCGATTACAATTGTGTGTGTACTTTTCCCCTAGGCCATAGTAGTTATTGGTTTCGGGTATCAGACTTGCGAAAATTTTGATGGTTGCTCAAGCGTTCCTTAACTTCGAACTCCCATATCTCGCGAACGGATTGACGAACTCGAGAAATTCATGTTGCATCTGAAAGTAGAAACCCACCCCATAACAACGGTGTGTGTTCTTTTCCCCTAGACCATAGTAGTTATTGGTTTCGAGTATCAGACTTGCGAAAATTTTGATGGTTTCTCAACCATTCCTTAACTTCGAACTCCCATATCTCGCGAACGGATTGACGAACTCGAGAAATTCCTGTTGCATCTGAAAGTAGAAACTCGCCCGATGACAACGGTATGTGTACTTTCTCCCTAGGCCATTCCAGTTATTGGTTTCGGGTATCAGACTTGCGAAAATTTTGATGGTTTCTCAACCATTCCTTAACTTCAAACTCCCATATCTCGCGAACGATTGGACGAACTCCAGAAATTCCTTTTGCATCTGAAAGCAGGAACTCGCCCGATTACAACGGTTTGTGTAATTTTGCCCTAGGCCATAGTAGTTATTGGTTTCGAGTATCAGACTTGCGAAAATTTTAATGGTTGCTCAAGCGTTCCTTAACTTCAAACTCCCATATCTCGCGAACGGATTGACGAACTCGAGAAGTTCCTGTTGAATATGAAAGTAGAAACTCGCCCGATTACAATGGTGTGTGTACTTTTCCCCTAGGCCATAGTTGTTATTGGTTTCGATTATCAGACTTGCGAAAATTTTGATGGTTGCTCAAGCGCTCCTTAATTTCAAACTCCCATATCTCGGGAACGGATTGACGAACTCGAGAAATTCCTGTTGCATCTGAAAGTAGAAACTCGCCCGATTACAATGGTGTTTGTACTATTCCCCTAGGCCATAGTAGTTATTGGTTTCGAGTATTAGACTTGCGAAAATTTTGATGGTTGCTCAAGCGTTCCTTAATTTCAAACTCCCATATCTCGCGAACGGGTAGACGAACTCGAGTAATTCCTATCGCATCTGAAAGGAGAAACTCGCCCGATTACAATGGTGTGTGTACTTTTCCCCTAGGCCATAGTAGTTATTGGTTTCGATTATCAGACTTGCGAAAATTTTGATGGTTGCTCAAGCGTTCCTTAGCTTCAAACTCCCATATCTCGCGAACGGATTGACGAACTCGAGAAATTCCTGTTGCATCTGAAAGTAGAAACTCGCCCGATTACAATGGTGTGTGTACTTTTCCCCTAGGCCATGGTAGTTATGGGTTTCGAGTATTAGACTTGCGAAAATTTTGATGGTTGCACAAGCGTTCCTTAATTTCAAACTCCCATATCTCGCGAACGGATAGACGAACTCGAGTAATTCCTATTGCATCTGAAAGGAGAAACTCGCCCGATTACAATGGTGTGTGTACTTTTCCCCTAGGCCATAGTTGTTATTGGTTTCGATTATCAGACTTGCGAAAATTTTGATGGTTGCTCAAGCGCTCCTTAATTTCAAACTCCCATATCTCGGGAACGGATTGACGAACTCGAGAAATTCCTGTTGCATCTGAAAGTAGAAACTCGCCCGATTACAATGGTGTGTGTACTTTTCCCCTAGGCCATTCCAGTTATTGGTTTCGAGTATCAAATCAGCGAAAATTTTGATGGTTGCTCAAACGTTCCTTAATTTCAAACTCCTATATCTCGCGAACGGATTGACGAACTCGAGAAATTCCTGTTGCATCTGAAAGTAGAAACTCGCCCGATTACAATGGTGTGTGTACTTTTCCACTAGGCCATTCCAGTTATTGGTTTCGAGTATCAGACCAGCGAAAATTTTGATGGTTCCTCAACCATTCCTTAATTTCAAACTCCCATATCTCGCAAACGGATTGACGAACTCGAGTAATTCCAATTGCATCTGAAAGGAGAAACTCGCCCGATTTCAAAGGTGTGTGTACATTTTCCCTAGGCCATTCCAGTTATTGGTTTCGGGTATCAGACTTGCTAAAATTTTGATGGTTTCTCAACCATTCCTTAACTTCAAACTCCCATATCTCGCGAACGATTTGACGAACTCCAGAAATTCCTTTTGCATCTGAAAGCAGGAACTCGCCCGATTACAACGGTTTGTGTAATTTTGCCCTAGGCCATAGTAGTTATTGATTTCGAGTATCAGACTTGCGAAAATTTTAATGGTTGCTCAAGCGTTCCTTAACTTCAAACTCCCATATCTCGCGAACGGATTGACGAACTCGAGAAATTCCTGTTGCATCTGAAAGTAGAAACTCGCCCGATTACAATGGTGTGTGTACTTTTCCCCTAGACCATAGTAGTTATTGGTTTCGAGTATCAGACGTGCGAAAATTTTGATGGTTTCTCAACCATTCCTTAACTTCGAACTCCCATATCTCGCGAACGGATTGACGAACTCGAGAAATTCCTGTTGCATCTGAAAGTAGAAACTCGCCCGATTACAATGGTGTGTGTACTTTTCCCCTAGGCCATTCCAGTTATTGGTTTCGAGTATCAA
Source organism: Ptiloglossa arizonensis (assembly GCF_051014685.1). NCBI lineage: Eukaryota > Metazoa > Arthropoda > Insecta > Hymenoptera > Colletidae > Ptiloglossa > Ptiloglossa arizonensis. The sequence continues at coordinate 30,998 of NW_027479070.1, forward strand.
ATCAGCGAAAATTTTGATGGTTGCTCAAACGTTCCTTAATTTCAAACTCCCATATCTCGCGAACGGATTGACGAATTCGAGAAATTCCTGTTGCATCTGAAAGTAGAAACTCGCCCGATTACAATGGTGTGTGTACTTTTTCACTAGGCCATTCCAGTTATTGGTTTCGAGTATCAGACCAGCGAAAATTTTGATGGTTCCTCAACCATTCCTTAATTTCAAACTCCCATATCTCGCAAACGGATTGACGAACTCGAGTAATTCCAATTGCATCTGAAAGGAGAAACTCGCCCGATTTCAACGGTGTGGGTACATTTTCCCTAGGCCATTCCAGTTATTGGCTTCGGGTATCAGACTTGCGAAAATTTTGATGGTTTCTCAACCATTCCTAAACTTCAAACTCCCATATCTCGCGAACGGATTGACGAACACGCGAAATTCCTGTTGCATCTGAAAGTAGAAACTCGCCCGATTACAATGGTGTGTGTACTTTTCCCCTAGGCCATAGTAGTTATTGGTTTCGATTATCAGACTTGCGAAAATTTTGATGGTTGCTCAAGCGTTCCTTAGCTTCAAACTCCCATATCTCGCGAACGGATTGACGAACTCGAGAAATTCCTGTTGCATCTGAAAGTAGAAACTCGCCCGATTACAATGGTGTGTGTACTTTTCCCCTAGGCCATAGTAGTTATTGGTTTCGAGTATCAGACTTGCGAAAATTTTGATGGTTGCTCAAGCGTTCCTTAAATTCAAACTCCCATACCTCGCGAACGGATTGTTGAACTCGAGAAATTCCTGTTGCATCTGAAAGTAGAAGCTGGCCGGATTACAATGGTGTGTGTACTTCTAGCCTAGGCCATTCCAGTTATTGGTTTCGAGTATCAAATCAGCGAATATTTTGGTGGTTTCTCAACCATTCCTTAACTTCAAACTCCCATATCTAGCGAACGATTTGACGAACTCCAGAAATTCCTTTTGCATCTGAAAGCAGGAACTCGCCCGATTACAACGGTTTGTGTAATTTTGCCCTAGGCCATAGTAGTTATTGGTTTCGAGTATCAGACTTGCGAAAATTTTAATGGTTGCTCAAGCGTTCCTTAACTTCAAACTCCCATATCTCGCGAACGGATTGACGAACTCGAGAAATTCCTGTTGCATCTGAAAGTAGAAACTCGCCCGATTACAATGGTGTGTGTACTTTTCCCCTAGACCATAGTAGTTATTGGTTTCGAGTATCAGACGTGCGAAAATTTGGATGGTTTCTCAACCATTCCTTAACTTCGAACTCCCATATCTCGCGAACGGATTGACGAACTCGAGAAATTCCTGTTGCATCTGAAAGTAGAAACTCGCCCGATGACAACGGTATGTGTACTTTCTCCCAAGGCCATTCCAGTTATTGGTTTCGGGTATCAGACTTGCGAAAATTTTGATGGTTTCTCAACCATTCCTTAACTTCAAACTCCCATATCTCGCGAACGATTTGACGAACTCCAGAAATTCCTTTTGCATCTGAAAGCAGGAACTCGCCCGATTACAACGGTTTGTGTAATTTTGCCCTAGGCCATAGTAGTTATTGGTTTCGAGTATCAGACTTGCGAAAATTTTAATGGTTGCTCAAGCGTTCCTTAATTTCAAACTCCCATATCTCGCGAACGGATTGACGAACTCGAGAAATTCCTGTTGCATCTGAAAGTAGAAACTCGCCCGATTACAATGTGTGTGTACTTTTCCCCTAGACCATAGTAGTTATTGGTTTCGAGTATCAGACTTGCGAAAATTTTGATGGTTTCTCAACCATTCCTTAACTTCAAACTCCCATATCTCGCGAACGGATTGACGAACTCGAGAAATTCCTGTTGCATCTGAAAGTAGAAACTCGCCCGATTACAATGGTGTGTGTACTATTCCCCTAGGCCATAGTAGTTATTGGTTTCGAGTATTAGACTTGCGAAAATTTTGATGGTTGCTCAAGCGTTCCTTAATTTCAAACTCCCATATCTCGCGAACGGGTAGACGAACTCGAGTAATTCCTATCGCATCTGAAAGGAGAAACTCGCCCGATTACAATGGTGTGTGTACTTTTCCCCTAGGCCATAGTAGTTATTGGTTTCGATTATCAGACTTGCGAAAATTTTGATGGTTGCTCAAGCGTTCCTTAGCTTCAAACTCCCATATCTCGCGAACGGATTGACGAACTCGAGAAATTCCTGTTGAATCTGAAAGTAGAAACTCGCCCGATTACAATGGTGTGTGTACTTTTCCCCTAGGTCATAGTAGTTATTGGATTCGGGAATCAGACTTGCGAAAATTTTGATGGTTTCTCAACCATTCCTAAACTTCAAACTCCCATATCTCGCGAACGGATTGACGAGCACGAGAAATTCCTGTTGCATCTGAAAGTAGAAACTCGCCGGATTACAATCGTGTGTGTACTTTTCCCCTAGGCCATTCCAGTTATTGGTTTCGAGTATCAAATCAGCGAAAATTTTGATGGTTTCTCAACCATTCCTTAACATCAAACTCCCATATCTCGCGAACGGATTGACGAACTCGAGAAATTCCTGTTGCATCTGAAAATAGAAACACGCCGGATTACATTGGTGTGTGTACTTTTCCCCTAGGCCATTCCAGTTATTGGTTTCGAGTATCAAATCAGCGAAAATTTTGATGGTTTCTCAACCATTCCTTAACTTCAAACTCCCATATCTCGCGAACGGATTGACGAACTCGAGAAATTCCTGTTGAATCTGAAAGTAGAAACTCGCCCGATTACAATGGTGTGTGTACTTTTACCCTAGGCCATAGTAGTTATTGGTTTCGGGTATCAGACTTGCGAAAATTTTGATGGTTTCTCAACCATTCCTTAACTTCAAACTCCCATATCTCGCGAACGGATTGACGAACTCGAGAAATTCCTGTTGAATCTGAAAGTAGAAACTCGCCCGATTACAATGGTGTGTGTACTTTTACCCTAGGCCATAGTAGTTATTGGTTTCGGGTATCAGACTTGCGAAAATTTTGATGGTTGCTCAAGCGTTCCTTAACTTCGAACTACCACATCTTGCGAACGGATTGACGAACTCGAGAAATTCCTGTTGCATCAGAAAGCAGAAACTCGCCCGATTACAATGGTGTGTGTACTTTTCCTCTAGGCCATTCCAGTTATTGGTTTCGAGTATCAGACCAGCGAACATTTTGATGGTTCCTCAACCATTCCTTAATTTGAAACTCCCATATCTCGCAAACGGATTGACGAACTCGAGTAATTCCAATTGCATCTGAAAGGAGAAACTTGCCCGGTTTCAACGGTATGGGTACTTTTTCCCTAGGCCATTCCAGTTATTGGTTTCGGGTATCAGACTTGCGAAAATTTTGATGGTTTCTCAACCATTCCTAAACTTCAAACTCCCATATCTCGCAAACGGATTGACGAACTCGAGAAATTCCTGTTGCATCTGAAAGTAGAAACTCGCCCGATTTCAATGGTGTGTGTACTTTTCCCCTAGGCCATTATAGTTATTGGTTTCGAGTATCAGACCAGCGAAAATTTTGATGGTTCCTCAACAATTCCTTAATTTCAAACTCCCATATCTCGCAAACGGATTGACGAACTCGAGTAATTCCAATTGCATCTGAAAGGAGAAACTCGCCCGATTACAATGGTGTGTGTACTTTTCCCCTAGGCCATAGTAGTTATTGGTTTCGAGTATCAGACTTGCGAAAATTTTGATGGTTGCTCAAGCGTTCCTTAACTTCAAACTCCCATATCTCGCGAACGGATTGTCGAACTCGAGAAATTCCTGTTGCATCTGAAAGTAGAAGCTGGCCGGATTACAATGGTGTGTGTACTTTTAGCCTAGGCCATTCCAATTATTGGTTTCGGGTATCAAATCAGCGAAAATTTTGATGGTTTCTCAACCATTCCTTAACTTCAAACTCCCATATCTCGCGAACGGATTGACGAACTCGAGAAGTTCCTGTAGCATCTGAAAGTAGAAACTCGCCCGATTAGAGTGGTGTGTGTACTTTTCCCCTAGGCCATTCCAGTTATTGGTTTCGAGTATCAAATCAGCGAAAATTTTGGTGGTTTCTCAACCATTCCTTAACTTCAAACTCCCATATCTCGCGAACGGATTGACGAACACGAGAAATTCCTATTGCATCTGAAAGTAGAAACTCGCCCGATTACAATGGTGTGTGTACTTTTCCCCTAGACCATAGTAGTTATTGGATTCGGGAATCAGACTTGCGAAAATTTTGATGGTTTCTCAACCATTCCTAAACTTCGAACTCCCATATCTCGCGAACGGATTGACGAGCACGAGAAATTCCTGTTGCATCTGAAAGTAGAAACTCGCCGGATTACAATCGTGTGTGTACTTTTCCCCTAGGCCATTCCAGTTATTGGTTTCGAGTATCAAATCAGCGAAAATTTTGATGGTTTCTCAACCATTCCTTAACATCAAACTCCCATATCTCGCGAACGGATTGACGAACTCGAGAAATTCCTGTTGCATCTGAAAATAGAAACACGCCGGATTACATTGGTGTGTGTACTTTTCCCCTAGGCCATTCCAGTTATTGGTTTTGAGTATCAGACCAGCGAAAATTTTGATGGTTCCTCAACCATTCCTTAATTTCAAACTCCCATATCTCGCAAACGGATTGACGAACTCGAGTAATTCCAATTGCATCTGAAAGGAGAAACTCGCCCGATTTCAACGGTATGGGTACTTTTTCCCTAGGCCATTCCAGTTATTGGTTTCGGGTATCAGACTTGCGAAAATTTTGATGGTTTCTCTACCATTCCTAAACTTCAAACTCCCATATCTCGCGAACGGATTGACGAACACGAGAAATTCCTGTTGCATCTGAAAGTAGAAGCTCGCCCGATTACAATGGTGTGTGTACTTTCCCCTAGGCCATTCCAGTTATTGGTTTCGAGTATCAGACCAGCGAAAATTTTGATTGTTCCTCAACCATTCCTAAACTTCAAACTCCCATATCTCGCGAACGGATTGACGAACACGAGAAATTCCTGTTGCATCTGAAAGGAGAAACTCGCCCGATTTCAACGGTATGGGTACTTTTCCCCTAGGCCATTCCAGTTATTGGTTTCGAGTATCAAATCAGCGAAAATTTTTGTGGTTTCTCAACCATTCCTTAACTTCAAACTCCCATATCTCGCGAACGGATTGACGAACTCGAGAAATTCCTGTTGAATCTGAAAGTAGAAACTCGCCCGATTACAATGGGGTGTGTACTTTTCCCCTAGGCCATAGTAGTTATTGGTTTCGAGTATCAGACTTGCAAAAATTTTGATGGCTGCTCAAGCGTTCCTTAACTTCAAACTCCCATATCTCGCGAAGAGATTGACGAACTCGAGAAATTCCTGTTGCATCTGAAAGTAGAAACCCACTCGATTACAATGGTGTGTGTACTTTTCCCCTAGGCCATAGTAGTTATTCGTTTCGAGTATCAGACTTGCGAAAATTTTGATGGTTGCTCAAGCGTTCCTTAACTTCAAACTCCCATATCTCGCGAACGGATTGACAAACTCGAGAAATTCCAGTTGCATCTGAAAGTAGAATCTCGCCCGATTTCAATGGTGTGTGCTTTTCCCCTAGGCCATTGCAGTTATTGGTTTCGAGTATCAGACTTGCGAAAATTTTGATGGTTTCTCAACCATTCCTTAACTTCGAACTCCCATATCTCGCGAACGGATTGAAGAACTCGAGAAATTCCTGTTGCATCTGAAAGTAGAAACTCGCCCCATTACAACGGTATGTGTACTTTTTCCCTAGGCCATTCCAGTTATTGGTTTCGAGTATCACATCAGCGAAAATTTTGGTGGTTTCTCAACCATTCCTTAACTTCAAGCTCCCATATCTCGCGAACGGATTGGCGAACACGAGAAAAGCCTGTTGCATCTGAAAGTAGAAACTCGCCCGATTACAATGGTGTGTGTACTTTTCCCCTAGGCCATTCCAGTTATTGGTTTCGAGTATCAAATCAGCGAAAATTTTTGTGGTTTCTCAACCATTCCTTAACTTCAAACTCCCATATCTCGCGAACGGATTGACGAACTCGAGAAATTCCTGTTGCATCTGAAAGTATAAACTCGCCCGATTACAATGGTGTGTGTACTTTTCCCCTAGGCCATAGTAGTTATTGGTTTCGAGTATTAGACTTGCGAAAATTTTGATGGTTGCTCAAGCGTTCCTTAATTTCAAACTCCCATATCTCGCGAACGGATAGACGAACTCGAGTAATTCCTATTGGATCTGAAAGGAGAAACTCGCCCGATTACAATGGTGTCTGTACTTTTCCCCTAGGCCATAGTAGTTATTTGTTTCGAGTATCAGACTTGCGAAAATTTTGATGGTTGCTCAAGCGTTCCTTAACTTCAAACTCCCATATCTCGCGAACGGATAGACGAACTCGAGAAATTCCTGTTGCATCTGAAAGTAGAAACTCGCCCGATTACAACGGTATGTGTACTTTTTCCCTAGGCCATTCCAGTTATTGGTTTCAGGTATCAGACTTGCGAAAATTTTGATGGTTTCTCAACCATTCCTTAACTTCGAACTCCCATATCTCGCGAACGGATTGACGAACTCGAGAAATTCCTGTTGCATCTGAAATTAGAAACTCGCCCGATTACAACGGTATGTGTACTTTTTCCCTAGGCCTTTCCAGTTATTGGTTTCGGGTATCAGACTTGCGAAAATTTTGATGGTTTCTCAACCATTCCTAAACTTCAAACTCCCATATCTCGCGAACGGATTGACGAACACGAGAAATTCCTGTTGCATCTGAAAGTAGAAACTCGCCCGATTACAATGGTGTGTGTACTTTTCCCCTAGGCCATAGTAGTTATTGGTTTCGAGTATTAGACTTGCGAAAATTTTGATGGTTGCTCAAGCGTTCCTTAACTTCAAACTCCCATATCTCGCGAACGGATTGGCGTACTCGAGAAATTCCTGTTGAATCTGAAAGTAGAAACTCGCCCGATTACAATGGTGTGTGTACTTTTCCCCTAGGCCATAGTAGTTATTGGATTCGGGAATCAGACTTGCGAAAATTTTGATGGTTGCTCAAGCGTTCCTTACCTTCAAACTCCCATATCTCGCGAACGGATTGACGAACTCGAGAAATTCCTGTTGCATCTGAAAGTAGATACTCCCCCGATTACAATGGTGTGTGTACTTTTCCCCTAGGCCATAGTAGTTATTGGTTTCGAGTATTAGACTTGCGAAAATTTTGATGGTTGCTCAAGCGTTCCTTAATTTCAAACTCCCATATCTCGCGAACGGATAGACGAACTCGAGAAATTCCTGTTGCATCTGAAAGTAGAAACTCGCCCGATTACAATGGTGTGTGTACTTTTCCCCTAGGCCATTCCAGTTATTGGTTTCGAGTATCACATCAGCGAAAATTTTGGTGGTTTCTCAACCATTCCTAAACTTCAATCTCCCATATCTCGCGAACGGATTGACGAACACGCGAAATTCCTGTTGCATCTGAAAGTAGAAACTCGCCCGATTACAATGGTGTGTGTACTTTTCCCCTAGGCCATTCCAGTTATTGGTTTCGAGTATCAAATCAGCGAAAATTTTTGTGGTTTCTCAACCATTCCTTAACTTCAAACTCCCATATCTCGCGAACGGATTGGCGTACTCGAGAAATTCCTGTTGAATCTGAAAGTAGAAACTCGCCCGATTACAATGGTGTGTGTACTTTTCCCCTAGGCCATAGTAGTTATTGGATTCGGGAATCAGACTTGCGAAAATTTTGATGGTTGCTCAAGCGTTCCTTACCTTCAAACTCCCATATCTCGCGAACGGATTGACGAACTCGAGAAATTCCTGTTGCATCTGAAAGTAGATACTCCCCCGATTACAATGGTGTGTGTACTTTTCCCCTAGGCCATAGTAGTTATTGTTTTCGAGTACTAGACTTGCGAAAATTTTGATGGTTTCTCAACCATTCCTAAACTTCAATCTCCCATATCTCGCGAACGGATTGACGAACACGCGAAATTCCTGTTGCATCTGAAAGTAGAAACTCGCCCGATTACAATGGTGTGTGTACTTTTCCCCTAGGCCATAGTAGTTATTGGTTTCGAGTATTAGACTTGCGAAAATTTTGATGGTTGCTCAAGCGTTCCTTAATTTCAAACTCCCATATCTCGCGAACGGATAGACGAACTCGAGTAATTCCTATTGGATCTGAAAGGAGAAACTCGCCCGATTACAATGGTGTGTGTACTTTTCCCCTAGGCCATAGTAGTTATTGGTTTCGATTATCAGACTTGCGAAAATTTTGATGGTTGCTCAAGCGTTCCTTAACTTCAAACTCCCATATCTCGCGAACGGATTGACGAACTCGAGAAATTCCTGTTGCATCTGAAAGTAGAAACTCGCCCGATTACAACGGTGTGTGTACTTTTCCCCTAGGCCATTCCAGTTATTGGTTTCGAGTATCAAATCAGCGAAAATTTTGGTGGTTTCTCAACCATTCCTTAACTTCAAACTCCCATACCTCGCGAACGGATTGACGAACTCGAGAAATTCCTGTTGCATCTGAAAGTAGAAACTCGCCCGATTACAATGGTGTGTGTACTTTTCCCCTAGGCCATTCCAGTTATTGGTTTCGAGTATCAAATCAGCGAAAATTTTGGTGGTTTCTCAACCATTCCTTAACTTCAAACTCCCATATCTCGCGAACGGATAGACGAACTCGAGTAATTCCTATTGCATCTGAAAGGAGAAACTCGCCGGATTACAATGGTGTGTGTTCTTTTGCCCTAGGCCATTCCAGTTATTGGTTTCGAGTATCAAATCAGCGAAAATTTTGATGGTTTCTCAACCATTCCTTAACTTCAAACTCCCATATCTCGCGAACGGATTGGCGTACTCGAGAAATTCCTGTTGAATCTGAAAGTAGAAACTCGCCCGATTACAATGGTGTGTGTACTTTTCCCCTAGGCCATAGTAGTTATTGGATTCGGGAATCAGACTTGCGAAAATTTTGATGGTTGCTCAAGCGTTCCTTAACTTCAAACTCCCATATCTCGCGAACGGATAGACGAACTCGAGTAATTCCTATTGGATCTGAAAGGAGAAACTCGCCCGATTACAATGGTGTCTGTACTTTTCCCCTAGGCCATAGTAGTTATTTGTTTCGAGTATCAGACTTGCGAAAATTTTGATGGTTGCTCAAGCGTTCCTTAACTTCAAACTCCCATATCTCGCGAACGGATAGACGAACACGAGAAATTCCTGTTGCATCTGAAAGTAGAAACCCGCCCGATTACAACGGTGTGTGTACTTTTCCCCTAGGCCATAGTAGTTATTCGTTTCGAGTATCAGACTCGCGAAAATTTTGATTGTTCCTCAACCATTCCTTAACTTCGAACTCCCATATCTCGCGAACGGATTGACGAACTCGAGAAATTCCTGTTGCATCTGAAAGTAGAAACTCGCCCGATTACAACGGTATGTGTACTTTTTCCCTAGGCCATTCCAGTTATTGGTTTCAGGTATCAGACTTGCGAAAATTTTGATGGTTTCTCAACCATTCCTTAACTTCGAACTCCCATATCTCGCGAACGGATTGACGAACTCGAGAAATTCCTGTTGCATCTGAAATTAGAAACTCGCCCGATTACAACGGTATGTGTACTTTTTCCCTAGGCCTTTCCAGTTATTGGTTTCGGGTATCAGACTTGCGAAAATTTTGATGGTTTCTCAACCATTCCTAAACTTCAAACTCCCATATCTCGCGAACGGATTGACGAACACGAGAAATTCCTGTTGCATCTGAAAGTAGAAACTCGCCCGATTACAATGGTGTGTGTACTTTTCCCCTAGGCCATTCCAGTTATTGGTTTCGAGTATCACATCAGCGAAAATTTTGGTGGTTTCTCAACCATTCCTAAACTTCAATCTCCCATATCTCGCGAACGGATTGACGAACACGCGAAATTCCTGTTGCATCTGAAAGTAGAAACTCGCCCGATTACAATGGTGTGTGTACTTTTCCCCTAGGCCATTCCAGTTATTGGTTTCGAGTATCAAATCAGCGAAAATTTTTGTGGTTTCTCAACCATTCCTTAACTTCAAACTCCCATATCTCGCGAACGGATTGACGAACTCGAGAAATTCCTGTTGCATCTGAAAGTAGAAACTCGCCCGATTACAATGGTGTGTGTACTTTTCCCCTAGGCCATAGTAGTTATTGGTTTCGAGTATTAGACTTGCGAAAATTTTGATGGTTGCTCAAGCGTTCCTTAATTTCAAACTCCCATATCTCGCGAACGGATAGACGAACTCGAGTAATTCCTGTTGGATCTGAAAGGAGAAACTCGCCCGATTACAATGGTGTGTGTACTTTTCCCCTAGGCCATAGTAGTTATTGGTTTCGATTATCAGACTTGCGAAAATTTTGATGGTTGCTCAAGCGTTCCTTAACTTCAAACTCCCATATCTCGCGAACGGATTGATGAACTCGAGAAATTCCTGTTGCATCTGAAAGTAGAAACTCGCCCGATTACAACGGTGTGTGTACTTTTCCCCTAGGCCATTCCAGTTATTGGTTTCGAGTATCAAATCAGCGAAAATTTTGGTGGTTTCTCAACCATTCCTTAACTTCAAACTCCCATACCTCGCGAACGGATTGACGAACTCGAGAAATTCCTGTTGCATCTGAAAGTAGAAACTCGCCCGATTACAATGGTGTGTGTACTTTTCCCCTAGGCCATTCCAGTTATTGGTTTCGAGTATCAAATCAGCGAAAATTTTGGTGGTTTCTCAACCATTCCTTAACTTCAAACTCCCATATCTCGCGAACGGATAGACGAACTCGAGTAATTCCTATTGCATCTGAAAGGAGAAACTCGCCGGATTACAATGGTGTGTGTTCTTTTGCCCTAGGCCATTCCAGTTATTGGTTTCGAGTATCAAATCAGCGAAAATTTTGATGGTTTCTCAACCATTCCTTAACTTCAAACTCCCATATCTCGCGAACGGATTGGCGTACTCGAGAAATTCCTGTTGAATCTGAAAGTAGAAACTCGCCCGATTACAATGGTGTGTGTACTTTTCCCCTAGGCCATAGTAGTTATTGGATTCGGGAATCAGACTTGCGAAAATTTTGATGGTTGCTCAAGCGTTCCTTAACTTCAAACTCCCATATCTCGCGAACGGATAGACGAACTCGAGTAATTCCTTTTGCATCTGAAAGGAGAAACTCGCCCGATTACAATGGTGTGTGTACTTTTCCCCTAGGCCATAGTAGTTATTGGTTTCTATTATCAGACATGCGAAAATTTTGATGGTTGCTCAAGCGTTCCTTAGCTTCAAACTCCCATATCTCGCGAACGGATTGACGAACTCGAGAAATTCCTGTTGCATCTGAAAGTAGAAACCCACCCGATAACAATGGTGTGTGTACTTTTCCCCTAGGCCATTCCAGTTATTGGTTTCGAGTATCAGACCAGCGAAAATTTTGATGGTTGCTCAAGCGTTCCTTAACTTCAAACTCCCATATCTCGCGAACGGATTGACGAACTCGAGAAATTCCAGTGGCATCTGAAAGTAGAATCTCGCCCGATTTCAATGGTGTGGGTACTTTTTCCCTAGGCTATAGTAGTTATTGGTTTCGATTATCAGACTTGCGAAAATTTTGATGGTTCCTCAACCATTCCTTAATTTGAAACTCCCATATCTCGCAAACGGATTGACGAACTCGAGTAATTCCAATTGCATCTGAAAGGAGAAACTTGCCCGGTTTCAACGGTATGGGTACTTTTTCCCTGGGCCATTCCAGTTATTGGTTTCAGGTATCAGACTTGCGAAAATTTTGATGGTTTCTCAACCATTCCTTAACTTCGAACTCCCATATCTCGCGAACGGATTGACGAACTCGAGAAATTCCTGTTGCATCTGAAAGTAGAAACTCGCCCGATTACAATGGTGTGTGTACTTTTCCCCTAGGCCATAGTAGTTATTGGTTTCGAGTATCAGACTTGCGAAAATTTTGATGGTTGCTCAAGCGTTCTTTAAATTCAAACTCCCATATCTCGCGAACGGATTGTCGAACTCGAGAAATTCCTGTTGCATCTGAAAGTAGAAGCTGGCCTGATTACAATGGTGTGTGTACTTTTAGCCTAGGCCATTCCAATTATTGGTTTCGGGTATCAAATCAGCGAAAATTTTGATGGTTTCTCAACCATTCCTTAACTTCAAACTCCCATATCTCGCGAACGGATTGACGAACTCGAGAAGTTCCTGTTGCATCTGAAAGTAGAAACTCGCCCGATTAGAGTGGTGTGTGTACTTTTCTCCTAGGCCATTCCAGTTATTGGTTTCGAGTATCAAATCAGCGAAAATTTTGGTGGTTTCTCAACCATTCCTTAACTTCAAACTCCCATATCTCGCGAACGGATTGACGAACACGAGAAATTCCTGTTGCATCTGAAAGTAGAAACTCGCCCGATTAGAATGGTGTGTGTACTTTTCCCCTAGGCCATTCCAGTTATTGGTTTCGAGTATCAAATCAGCGAAAATTTTGGTGGTTTCTCAACCATTCCTTAGCTTCAAACTCCCATATCTCGCGAACGGATTGACGAACTCGAGAAATTCCTGTTGCATCTGAAGGTAGAAACCCACCCGATAACAATGGTGTGTGTACTTTTCCCCTAGGCCATTCCAGTTATTGGTTTCGAGTATCAGACTTGCGAAAATTTTGATGGTTGCTCAAGCGTTCTTTAAATTCAAACTCCCATATCTCGCGAACGGATTGTCGAACTCGAGAAATTCCTGTTGCATCTGAAAGTAGAAGCTGGCCTGATTACAATGGTGTGTGTACTTTTAGCCTAGGCCATTCCAATTATTGGTTTCGGGTATCAAATCAGCGAAAATTTTGATGGTTTCTCAACCATTCCTTAACTTCAAACTCCCATATCTCGCGAACGGATTGACGAACTCGAGAAGTTCCTGTTGCATCTGAAAGTAGAAACTCGCCCGATTAGAGTGGTGTGTGTACTTTTCTCCTAGGCCATTCCAGTTATTGGTTCCGAGTATCAAATCAGCGAAAATTTTGGTGGTTTCTCAACCATTCCTTAACTTCAAACTCCCATATCTCGCGAACGGATTGACAAACTCGAGAAATTCCAGTTGCATCTGAAAGTAGAATCTCGCCCGATTTCAATGGTGTGTGCTTTTCCCCTAGGCCATTGCAGTTATTGGTTTCGAGTATCACATCAGCGAAAATTTTGGTGGTTTCTCAACCATTCCTTAACTTCAAACTCCCATATCTCGCGAACGGATTGGCGAACACGAGAAAAGCCTGTTGCATCTGAAAGTAGAAACTCGCCCGATTACAATGGTGTGTGTACTTTTCCCCTAGGCCATTCCAGTTATTGGTTTCGAGTATCAAATCAGCGAAAATTTTTGTGGTTTCTCAACCATTCCTTAACTTCAAACTCCCATATCTCGCGAACGGATTGACGAACTCGAGAAATTCCTGTTGCATCTGAAAGTATAAACTCGCCCGATTACAATGGTGTGTGTACTTTTCCCCTAGGCCATAGTAGTTATTGGTTTCGAGTATTAGACTTGCGAAAATTTTGATGGTTGCTCAAGCGTTCCTTAATTTCAAACTCCCATATCTCGCGAACGGATAGACGAACTCGAGTAATTCCTATTGGATCTGAAAGGAGAAACTCGCCCGATTACAATGGTGTCTGTACTTTTCCCCTAGGCCATAGTAGTTATTTGTTTCGAGTATCAGACTTGCGAAAATTTTGATGGTTGCTCAAGCGTTCCTTAACTTCAAACTCCCATATCTCGCGAACGGATTGGCGAACACGAGAAAAGCCTGTTGCATCTGAAAGTAGAAACTCGCCCGATTACAATGGTGTGTGTACTTTTCCCCTAGGCCATTCCAGTTATTGGTTTCGAGTATCAAATCAGCGAAAATTTTTGTGGTTTCTCAACCATTCCTTAACTTCAAACTCCCATATCTCGCGAACGGATTGACGAACTCGAGAAATTCCTGTTGCATCTGAAAGTATAAACTCGCCCGATTACAATGGTGTGTGTACTTTTCCCCTAGGCCATAGTAGTTATTGGTTTCGAGTATTAGACTTGCGAAAATTTTGATGGTTGCTCAAGCGTTCCTTAATTTCAAACTCCCATATCTCGCGAACGGATAGACGAACTCGAGTAATTCCTATTGGATCTGAAAGGAGAAACTCGCCCGATTACAATGGTGTCTGTACTTTTCCCCTAGGCCATAGTAGTTATTTGTTTCGAGTATCAGACTTGCGAAAATTTTGATGGTTGCTCAAGCGTTCCTTAACTTCAAACTCCCATATCTCGCGAACGGATAGACGAACACGAGAAATTCCTGTTGCATCTGAAAGTAGAAACCCGCCCGATTACAACGGTGTGTGTACTTTTCCCCTAGGCCATAGTAGTTATTCGTTTCGAGTATCAGACTCGCGAAAATTTTGATTGTTCCTCAACCATTCCTTAACTTCGAACTCCCATATCTCGCGAACGGATTGACGAACTCGAGAAATTCCTGTTGCATCTGAAAGTAGAAACTCGCCCGATTACAACGGTATGTGTACTTTTTCCCTAGGCCATTCCAGTTATTGGTTTCAGGTATCAGACTTGCGAAAATTTTGATGGTTTCTCAACCATTCCTTAACTTCGAACTCCCATATCTCGCGAACGGATTGACGAACTCGAGAAATTCCTGTTGCATCTGAAATTAGAAACTCGCCCGATTACAACGGTATGTGTACTTTTTCCCTAGGCCTTTCCAGTTATTGGTTTCGGGTATCAGACTTGCGAAAATTTTGATGGTTTCTCAACCATTCCTAAACTTCAAACTCCCATATCTCGCGAACGGATTGACGAACACGAGAAATTCCTGTTGCATCTGAAAGTAGAAACTCGCCCGATTACAATGGTGTGTGTACTTTTCCCCTAGGCCATTCCAGTTATTGGTTTCGAGTATCACATCAGCGAAAATTTTGGTGGTTTCTCAACCATTCCTAAACTTCAATCTCCCATATCTCGCGAACGGATTGACGAACACGCGAAATTCCTGTTGCATCTGAAAGTAGAAACTCGCCCGATTACAATGGTGTGTGTACTTTTCCCCTAGGCCATTCCAGTTATTGGTTTCGAGTATCAAATCAGCGAAAATTTTTGTGGTTTCTCAACCATTCCTTAACTTCAAACTCCCATATCTCGCGAACGGATTGACGAACTCGAGAAATTCCTGTTGCATCTGAAAGTAGAAACTCGCCCGATTACAATGGTGTGTGTACTTTTCCCCTAGGCCATTCCAGTTATTGGTTTCGAGTATCAAATCAGCGAAAATTTTGGTGGTTTCTCAACCATTCCTTAATTTCAAACTCCCATATCTCGCGAACGGATTGGCGTACTCGAGAAATTCCTGTTGAATCTGAAAGTAGAAACTCGCCCGATTACAATGGTGTGTGTACTTTTCCCCTAGGCCATAGTAGTTATTGGATTCGGGAATCAGACTTGCGAAAATTTTGATGGTTGCTCAAGCGTTCCTTACCTTCAAACTCCCATATCTCGCGAACGGATTGACGAACTCGAGAAATTCCTGTTGCATCTGAAAGTAGATACTCCCCCGATTACAATGGTGTGTGTACTTTTCCCCTAGGCCATAGTAGTTATTGTTTTCGAGTACTAGACTTGCGAAAATTTTGATGGTTTCTCAACCATTCCTAAACTTCAATCTCCCATATCTCGCGAACGGATTGACGAACACGCGAAATTCCTGTTGCATCTGAAAGTAGAAACTCGCCCGATTACAATGGTGTGTGTACTTTTCCCCTAGGCCATTCCAGTTATTGGTTTCGAGTATCAAATCAGCGAAAATTTTTGTGGTTTCTCAACCATTCCTTAACTTCAAACTCCCATATCTCGCGAACGGATTGACGAACTCGAGAAATTCCTGTTGCATCTGAAAGTAGAAACTCGCCCGATTACAATGGTGTGTGTACTTTTCCCCTAGGCCATAGTAGTTATTGGTTTCGAGTATTAGACTTGCGAAAATTTTGATGGTTGCTCAAGCGTTCCTTAATTTCAAACTCCCATATCTCGCGAACGGATAGACGAACTCGAGTAATTCCTATTGGATCTGAAAGGAGAAACTCGCCCGATTACAATGGTGTGTGTACTTTTCCCCTAGGCCATAGTAGTTATTGGTTTCGATTATCAGACTTGCGAAAATTTTGATGGTTGCTCAAGCGTTCCTTAACTTCAAACTCCCATATCTCGCGAACGGATTGATGAACTCGAGAAATTCCTGTTGCATCTGAAAGTAGAAACTCGCCCGATTACAACGGTGTGTGTACTTTTCCCCTAGGCCATTCCAGTTATTGGTTTCGAGTATCAAATCAGCGAAAATTTTGGTGGTTTCTCAACCATTCCTTAACTTCAAACTCCCATACCTCGCGAACGGATTGACGAACTCGAGAAATTCCTGTTGCATCTGAAAGTAGAAACTCGCCCGATTACAATGGTGTGTGTACTTTTCCCCTAGGCCATTCCAGTTATTGGTTTCGAGTATCAAATCAGCGAAAATTTTGGTGGTTTCTCAACCATTCCTTAACTTCAAACTCCCATATCTCGCGAACGGATAGACGAACTCGAGTAATTCCTATTGCATCTGAAAGGAGAAACTCGCCGGATTACAATGGTGTGTGTTCTTTTGCCCTAGGCCATTCCAGTTATTGGTTTCGAGTATCAAATCAGCGAAAATTTTGATGGTTTCTCAACCATTCCTTAACTTCAAACTCCCATATCTCGCGAACGGATTGGCGTACTCGAGAAATTCCTGTTGAATCTGAAAGTAGAAACTCGCCCGATTACAATGGTGTGTGTACTTTTCCCCTAGGCCATAGTAGTTATTGGATTCGGGAATCAGACTTGCGAAAATTTTGATGGTTGCTCAAGCGTTCCTTAACTTCAAACTCCCATATCTCGCGAACGGATAGACGAACTCGAGTAATTCCTTTTGCATCTGAAAGGAGAAACTCGCCCGATTACAATGGTGTGTGTACTTTTCCCCTAGGCCATAGTAGTTATTGGTTTCTATTATCAGACATGCGAAAATTTTGATGGTTGCTCAAGCGTTCCTTAGCTTCAAACTCCCATATCTCGCGAACGGATTGACGAACTCGAGAAATTCCTGTTGCATCTGAAAGTAGAAACCCACCCGATAACAATGGTGTGTGTACTTTTCCCCTAGGCCATTCCAGTTATTGGTTTCGAGTATCAGACCAGCGAAAATTTTGATGGTTGCTCAAGCGTTCCTTAACTTCAAACTCCCATATCTCGCGAACGGATTGACGAACTCGAGAAATTCCAGTGGCATCTGAAAGTAGAATCTCGCCCGATTTCAATGGTGTGGGTACTTTTTCCCTAGGCTATAGTAGTTATTGGTTTCGATTATCAGACTTGCGAAAATTTTGATGGTTCCTCAACCATTCCTTAATTTGAAACTCCCATATCTCGCAAACGGATTGACGAACTCGAGTAATTCCAATTGCATCTGAAAGGAGAAACTTGCCCGGTTTCAACGGTATGGGTACTCTTTCCCTGGGCCATTCCAGTTATTGGTTTCAGGTATCAGACTTGCGAAAATTTTGATGGTTTCTCAACCATTCCTTAACTTCGAACTCCCATATCTCGCGAACGGATTGACGAACTCGAGAAATTCCTGTTGCATCTGAAAGTAGAAACTCGCCCGATTACAATGGTGTGTGTACTTTTCCCCTAGGCCATAGTAGTTATTGGTTTCGAGTATCAGACTTGCGAAAATTTTGATGGTTGCTCAAGCGTTCTTTAAATTCAAACTCCCATATCTCGCGAACGGATTGTCGAACTCGAGAAATTCCTGTTGCATCTGAAAGTAGAAGCTGGCCTGATTACAATGGTGTGTGTACTTTTAGCCTAGGCCATTCCAATTATTGGTTTCGGGTATCAAATCAGCGAAAATTTTGATGGTTTCTCAACCATTCCTTAACTTCAAACTCCCATATCTCGCGAACGGATTGACGAACTCGAGAAGTTCCTGTTGCATCTGAAAGTAGAAACTCGCCCGATTAGAGTGGTGTGTGTACTTTTCTCCTAGGCCATTCCAGTTATTGGTTTCGAGTATCAAATCAGCGAAAATTTTGGTGGTTTCTCAACCATTCCTTAACTTCAAACTCCCATATCTCGCGAACGGATTGACGAACACGAGAAATTCCTGTTGCATCTGAAAGTAGAAACTCGCCCGATTAGAATGGTGTGTGTACTTTTCCCCTAGGCCATTCCAGTTATTGGTTTCGAGTATCAAATCAGCGAAAATTTTGGTGGTTTCTCAACCATTCCTTAGCTTCAAACTCCCATATCTCGCGAACGGATTGACGAACTCGAGAAATTCCTGTTGCATCTGAAAGTAGAAACCCACCCGATAACAATGGTGTGTGTACTTTTCCCCTAGGCCATTCCAGTTATTGGTTTCGAGTATCAGACCAGCGAAAATTTTGGTGGTTTCTCAACCATTCCTTAACTTCAAAATCCCATATCTCGCGAACGGATTGACGAACTCGAGATATTCCTGTTGCATGAAAGTAGAAACTCGCCCGATTAGACTGGTGTGTGTACTTTTCCCCTAGGCCATTGCAGTTATTGGTTTCGAGTATCAGACTTGCGAAAATTTTGATGGTTTCTCAACCATTCCTTATCTTCAAACTCCCGTATCTCGCGAACGATTTGACGAACTCGAGGAATTCCTTTTGCATCTGAAAGCAGGAACTCGCCCGATTACAACGGTTTGTGTAATTTTGCCCTAGGCCATAGTAGTTATTGGTTTCGAGTATCAGACTTGCGAAAATTTTGATGGTTTCTCAAGCGTTCCTTAACTTCTAACTCCCATATCTCGCAAACGGATGACGAACTCGAGAAATTCCTGTTGCATCTGAAAGTAGAAACTCGCCCGATTACAATGGTGTGTGTACTTTTCCCCTAGGCCATTCCAGTTATTGGTTTCGAGTATCAAATCAGCGAAAATTTTGGTGGTTTCTCAACCATTCCTTAACTTCAAACACCCATATCTCGCGAACGGATTGACGAACTCGAGATATTCCTGTTGCATCTGAAAGTAGAAACTCGCCCGATTACAATGGTGTGTGTACTTTTCCCCTAGGCCATGGTAGTTATTGGTTTCGAGTATTAGTCTTGCGAAAATTTTGATGGTTGCTCAAGCGTTCCTTAATTTCAAACTCCCATATCTCGCGAACGGATAGACGAACTCGAGTAACTCCTATTGCATCTGAAAGGAGAAATTCGCCCGATTACAATGGTGTGTGTACTTTTCCCCTAGGCCATAGTTGTTATTGGATTCGATTATCAGACTTGCGAAAATTTTGATGGTTGCTCAAGCGCTCCGTAATTTCTAACTCCCATATCTCGCGAACGGATTGACGAACTCGAGAAATTCCTGTTGCATCTGAAAGTAGAATCTCGCCGGATTACAATGGTGTGTGTACTTTTCCCCTAGGCCATTCCACTTATTGGTTTCGAGTATCAAATCAGCGAAAATTTTGATGGTTTCTCAACCATTCCTTAACTTCAAACTCCCATATCTCGCGAACGGATTGGCGAACTCGAGAAATTCCTGTTGAATCTGAAAGTAGAAACTCGCCCGATTACAATGATGTGTGTACTTTTCCCCTAGGCCATAGTAGTTATTGGATTCGGGAATCAGACTTGCGAAAATTTTGATGGTTTCTCAACCATTCCTAAACTTCAAACTCCCATATCTCGCGAACGGATTGACGAGCACGAGAAATTCCTGTTGCATCTGAAAGTAGAAACTCGCCGGATTACAATCGTGTGTGTACTTTTCCCCTAGGCCATTCCAGTTATTGGTTTCGAGTATCAAATCAGCGAAAATTTTGATGGTTTCTCAACCATTCCTTAACTTCAAACTCCCATATCTCGCGAACGGATTGACGAACTCGAGAAATTCCTGTTGCATCTGAAAATAGAAACACGCCGGATTACAATGGTGTGTGTACTTTTCCCCTAGGCCATTCCAGTTATTGGTTTCGAGTATCAAATCAGCGAAAATTTTGATGGTTTCTCAACCATTCCTTAACTTCAAACTCCCATATCTCGCGATCGGATTGACGAACTCGAGAAATTCCTGTTGAATCTGAAAGTAGAAACTCGCCCGATTACAATGGTGTGTGTACTCTTACCCTAGGCCATAGTAGTTATTGGTTTCGGGTATCAGACTTGCGAAAATTTTGATGGTTGCTCAAGCGTTCCTTAACTTCGAACTACCACATCTTGCGAACGGATTGACGAACTCGAGAAATTCCTGTTGCATCAGAAAGCAGAAACTCGCCCGATTACAATGGTGTGTGTACTTTTCCTCTAGGCCATTCCAGTTATTGGTTTCGAGTATCAGACCAGCGAAAATTTTGATGGTTCCTCAACCATTCCTTAATTTGAAACTCCCATATCTCGCAAACGGATTGACGAACTCGAGTAATTCCAATTGCATCTGAAAGGAGAAACTTGCCCGGTTTCAACGGTATGGGTACTTTTTCCCTAGGCCATTCCAGTAATTGATTTCGGGTATCAGACTTGCGAAAATTTTGATGGTTTCTCAACCATTCCTAAACTTCAAACTCCCATATCTCGCGAACGGATAGACGAACTCGAGTAATTCCTATTGCATCTGCAAGGAGAAACTCGCCCGATTACAATGGTGTGTGTACTTTTCCCCTAGGCCATAGTAGTTATTGGTTTCGATTATCAGACTTGCGAAAATTTTGATGGTTGCCCAAGCGTTCCTTAGCTTCAAACTCCCATATCTCGCGAACGGATTGACGAACTCGAGAAATTCCTGTTGCATCTGAAAGTAGAAACCCACCCGATAACAATGGTGTGTGTACGTTTCCCCTAGGCCATTCCAGTTATTGGTTTCGAGTATCAGACCAGCGAAAATTTTGATGGTTCCCCAACCATTCCTTAATTTCAAACTCCCATATCTCGCAAACGGATTGACGATCTCGAGTAATTCCAATTGCATCTGAAAGGAGAAACTCGCCCGATTTCAACGGTGTGGGTACTTTTTCCCTAGGCCATTCCAGTTATTGGTTTCGGGTATCAGACTTGCGAAAATTTTGATGGTTTCTCAACCATTCCTAAACTTCAAACTCCCATATCTCGCGAACGGATTGACGAACTCGAGAAATTCCTGTTGCATCTGAAAGTAGAAACCCACCCGATAACAATGGTGTGGGTACTTTTCCCCTAGGCCATTCCAGTTATTGGTTTCGAGTATCAGACCAGCGAAAATTTTGATGGTTCCCCAACCATTCCTTAATTTCAAACTCCCATATCTCGCAAACGGATTGACGAACTCGAGTAATTCCAATTGCATCTGAAAGGAGAAACTCGCCCGATTTCAACGGTGTGGGTACTTTTTCCCTAGACCATTCCAGTTATTGGTTTCGGGTATCAGACTTGCGAAAATTTTGATGGTTTCTCAACCATTCCTAAACTTCAAACTCCCATATCTCGCGAACGGATTGACGAACACGAGAAATTCCTGTTTCATCTGAAAGTAGAAACTCGCCGGATTACAATCGTGTGTGTACTTTTCCCCTAGGCCATTCCAGTTATTGGTTTCGAGTATGAAATCAGCGAAAATTTTGATGGTTTCTCAACCATTCCTTAACTTCAAACTCTCATATCTCGCGAACGGATTGACGAACTCGAGAAATTCCTGTTGCATCTGAAAGTAGAAACACGCCGGATTACAATGGTGTGTGTACTTTTCCCCTAGGCCATTCCAGTTATTGGTTTCGAGTATCAAATCAGCGAAAATTTTGGTGGTTTCTCAACCATTCCTTAACTTCAAACTCCCATATCTCGCGAACGGAATGACGAACTCGAGAAATTCCTGTCGCATCTGAAAGTAGAAACTCGCCCGATTACAATGGTGTGTGTACTTTTCCCCTAGGCCATAGTAGTTATTGGTTTCGGGTATCAGACTTGCGAAAATTTTGATGGTTGCTCAAGCGTTCCTTAACTTCGAACTCCCATATCTCGCGAACGGATTGACGAACTCGAGAAATTCATGTTGCATCTGAAAGTAGAAACCCATCCGATAACAACGGTGTGTGTTCTTTTCCCCTAGACCATAGTAGTTATTGGTTTCGAGTATCAGACTTGCGAAAATTTTGATGGTTTCTCAACCATTCCTTAACTTCAAACTCCCATATCTCGCGAACGATTTGACGAACTCCAGAAATTCCTTTTGCATCTGAAAGCAGGAACTCGCCCGATTACAACGGTTTGTGTAATTTTGCCCTAGGCCATAGTAGTTATTGGTTTCGAGTATCAGACTTGCGAAAATTTTGATGGTTTCTCAAGCGGTCCTTAACTTCTAACTCCCATATCTCGCGAACGGATTGACGAACTCGAGAAATTCCTGTTGCATCTGAAAGTAGAAACTCGCCCGATTACAATGGTGTTTGTACTTTTCCCCTAGACCATAGTAGTTATTGGTTTCGAGTATCAGACTTGCGAAAATTTTGAAGGTTTCTCAACCATTCCTTAACTTCGAACTCCCATATCTCGCGAACGGATTGACGAACTCGAGAAATTCCTGTTGCATCTGAAAGTAGAAACTCGCCCGATTACAATGGTGTGTGTACTTTTCCCCTAGGCCATAGTAGTTATTGGTTTCGAGTATCAGACTTGCGAAAATTTTGATGGTTTCTCAACCATTCCTTAACTTCGAACTCCCATATCTCGCGAACGGATTGACGAACTCGAGAAATTCCTGTTGCATCTGAAAGTAGAAACTCGCCCGATTACAATGGTGTGTGTACTTTTCCCCTAGGCCATAGTAGTTATTGGTTTCGAGTATCAGACTTGCGAAAATTTTGATGGTTGCTCAAGCGTTCCTTAACTTCAAACTCCCATATCTCGCGAACGGATTGACGAACTCGAGAAATTCCTGTTGCATTTGAAAGTAGAGACTCGCCCGATTACAATGGTGTGTGTACTTTTCCCCTAGGCTATAGTAGTTATTGGTTTCGAGTATCAGACTTGCGAAAATTTTGACGGTTGCTCAAGCATTCCTTAACTTCAAACTCCCATATCTCGCGAACGGATTGTCGAACTCGAGAAATTCCTGTTGCATCTGAAAGTAGAAACCCACCCGATAACAATGGTGTGTGTACTTTTCCCCTAGGCCATAGTAGTTATTGGTTTCGAGTATCAGACTTGCGAAAATTTTGATGGTTGCTCAAGCGTTCCTTAACTTCAAACTCCCATACCTCGCGAACGGATTGACGAACTCGAGAAATTCCTGTTGCATCTGAAAGTAGAAACTCGCCCGATTACAATGGTGTGTGTACTTTTCCCCTAGGCCATTCCAGTCATTGGTTTCGAGTATCAGACCAGCGAAAATTTTGATGGTTCCTCAACCATTCCTTAATTTGAAACTCCCATATCTCGCAAACGGATTGACGAACTCGAGTAATTCCAATTGCATCTGAAAGGAGAAACTTGCCCGGTTTCAATGGTGTGTGTACTTTTCCCCTAGGCCATTCCAGTTATTGGTTTCGAGTATCAAATCAGCGAAAATTTTGGTGGTTTCTCAAGCATTCCTTAACTTCAAACTCCCATATCTCGCGAACGGAATGACGAACTCGAGAAATTCCTGTCGCATCTGAAAGTAGAAACTCGCCCGATTATAATGGTGTGTGTACTTTTCCCCTAGGCCATAGTAGTTATTGGTTTCGGGTATCAGACTTGCGAAAATTTTGATGGTTGCTCAAGCGTTCCTTAACTTCGAACTCCCATATCTCGCGAACGGATTGACGAACTCGAGAAATTCATGTTGCATCTGAAAGTAGAAACCCACCCGATAACAATGGTGTGTGTACTTTTCCCCTAGACCTTAGTAGTTATTGGTTTCGAGTATCAGACTTGCGAAAATTTTGATGGTTGCTCAAGCGTTCCTTAACTTCAAACTCCCATATCTCGCGAACGGATTGACGAACTCGAGAAATTCCAGTTGCATCTGAAAGTAGAATCTCGCCCGATTTCAATGGGGTGTGTACTTTTCCCCTAGGCCATTGCAGTTATTGGTTTCGAGTATCAGACTTGCGAAAATTTTGATGGTTGCTCTACCATTCCTTAACTTCAAACTCCCATATCTCGCGAACGGATTGACGAACTCGAGAAGTTCCTGTTGAATATGAAAGTAGAAACTCGCCCGATTACAATGGTGTGTGTACTTTTCCCCTAGGCCATAGTAGTTATTGGTTTCGGGTATCAGACTTGCGAAAATTTTGATGGTTGCTCAAGCGTTCCTTAACTTCAAACTCCCATATCTCGCGAACGGATTGACGAACTCGAGAAGTTCCTGTTGAATATGAAAGTAGAAACTCGCCCGATTACATTGGTGTGTGTACTTTTCCCCTAGGCCATAGTAGTTATTGGTTTCGGGTATCAGACTTCCGAAAATTTTGATGGTTGCTCAAGCGTTCCTTAACTTCAAACTCCCATATCTCGCGAACGGATTGACGAACTCGAGAAATTCCTGTTGCATCTGAAAGTAGAAACCCACCCGATAACAATGGTGTGTGTACTTTTCCCCTAGGCCATAGTAGTAATTGGTTTCGAGTATCAGACTTGCGAAAATTTTGATGGTTTCTCAAGCGTTCCTTAACTCCAAACTCCCGTATCTCGCGAACGGATTGACGAACTCGAGAAATTCCTGTTGCATCTGAAAGTAGAAACTCGCCGGATTACAACGGTGTGTGTACTTTTCCCCTAGGCCATTCCAATTATTGGTTTCGAGTATCAAATCAGTGAAAATTTTGATGGTTTCTCAACCATTCCTTAACTTCAAACTCCCATATCTCGCGAACGGATTGACGAACTCGAGAAATTCCTGTCGAAGCTGAAAGTAGAAACTCGCCCGATTACAATGGTGTGTGTACTTTTCCCCTAGGCCATAGTAGTTATTGGTTTCGGGTATCAGACTTGCGAAAATTTTGATGGTTGCTCAAGCGTTCCTTAACTTCAAACTCCCATATCTCGCGAACGGATTGACGAACTCGAGAAGTTCCTGTTGCATCTGAAAGTAGAAACCCACCCGATAACAATGGTGTCTGTACTTTTCCCCTAGGCCATAGTAGTTATTGGTTTCGAGTATCAGACTTGCGAAAATTTTGATGGTTGCTCAAGCGTTCCTTAACTTCAAACTCCCATATCTCGCGAACGGATTCACGAACTCGAGAAATTCCTGTTGCATCTGAAAGGAGAAACTCGCCCGATTACAATGGTGTGTGTACTTTTCCCCTAGGCCATAGTAGCTATTGGTTTCGAGTATCAGACTTGCGAAAATTTTGATGGTTGCTCAAGCGTTCCTTAACTTCAAACTCCCATATCTCGCGAACGGATTGACGAACTCGAGAAATTCCAGTTGCACCTGAAAGTAGAATCTCGCCCGATTTCAATGGTGTGTGTACTTTTACCCTAGGCCATTGCAGTTATTGGTTTCGAGTATCAGACTTGCGAAAATTTTGATGGTTGCTCTACCATTCCTTAACTTCAAACTCCCATATCTCGCGAACGGATTGACGAACTCGAGAAGTTCCTGTTGAATATGAAAGTAGAAACTCGCCCGATTACAATGGTGTGTGTACTTTTCCCCTAGGCCATAGTAGTTATTGGTTTCGGGTATCAGACTTGCGAAAATTTTGATGGTTGCTCAACCATTCCTTAACTTCAAACTCCCATATCTCGCGAACGGATTGACGAACTAGAGACATTCCTGACGAAGCTGAAAGTAGAAACTCGCCCGATTACAATGGTGTGTGTACTTTTCCCCTAGGCCATAGTAGTTATTGGTTTCGGGTATCAGACTTGCGAAAATTTTGATGGTTGCTCAAGCGTTCGTTAACTTCAAACTCCCATATCTCGCGAACGGATTGACGAACTCGAGAAATTCCTGTTGCATCTGAAAGTAGAAACTCGCCCGATTACAATGGTGTGTGCACTTTTCCCCTAGACCTTAGTGGTTATTGGTTTCGAGTATCAGACTTGCGAAAATTTTGATGGTTGCTCAAGCGTTCCTTAACTTCAAACTCCCATATCTCGCGAACGGATTGACGAACTCGAGAAATTCCTGTTGCATCGGAAAGTAGAAACTCGCCGGATTACAACGGTGTGTGTACTTTTCCCCTAGGCCATTCCAGTTATTGGTTTCGAGTATCAAATCAGCGAAAATTTTGATGGTTTCTCAACCATTCCTTAACTTCAAACACCCATATCTCGCGAACGGATTGACGAACTCGAGAAATTCCTGTTGAATCTGAAAGTAGAAACTCGCCCGATTACAATGGTGTGTGCACTTTTCCCCTAGACCTTAGTGGTTATTGGTTTCGAGTATCAGACTTGCGAAAATTTTGATGGTTGCTCAAGCGTTCCTTAACTTCAAACTCCCATATCTCGCGAAGGGATTGACGAACTCGAGAAATTCCAGTTGCATCTGAAAGTAGAAACCAACCCGATAACAATGGTGTGTGTACTTTTCCCCTAGGCCATTGCAGTTATTGGTTTCGAGTATCAGACTTGCGAAAATTTTGATGGTTGCTCAAGCGTTCCTTAACTTCAAACTCCCATATCCCGCGAACGGATTCACGAACTCGAGAAATTCCTGTTGCATCTGAAAGTAGAAACTCGCCCGATTACAATGGTGTGTGCACTTTTCCCCTAGACCTTAGTGGTTATTGGTTTCGAGTATCAGACTTGCGAAAATTTTGATGGTTGCTCAAGCGTTCCTTAACTTCAAACTCCCATATCTCGCGAACGGATTGACGAACTCGAGAAATTCCAGTTGCATCTGAAAGAAGAATCTCGCCCGATTTCAATGGTGTGTTTACTTTTCCCCTAGGCCATAGCAGTTATTGGTTTCGAGTATCAGACTTGCGAAAATTTTGATGGTTGCTCAACCATTCCTTAACTTCAAACTCCCATATCTCGCGAACGGATTGACGAACTCGAGAAGTTCCTGTTGAATATGAAAGTAGAAACTCGCCCGATTACAATGGTGTGTGTACTTTTCCCCTAGGCCATAGTAGTTACTGGTTTCGGGTATCAGACTTGCGAAAATTTTGATGGTTGCTCAAGCGTTCCTTAACTTCAAACTCCCATATCTCGCGAACGGATTGACGAACTCGAGAAATTCCTATTGCATCTGAAAGTAGAAACCCACCCGATAACAATGGTGTGTGTACTTTTCCCCTAGGCCATTCCAATTATTGGTTTCGAGTATCAAATCAGCGAAAATTTTGATGGTTTCTCAACCATGCCTTAACTTCAAACTCCCATATCTCGCGAACGGATTGACGAACTCGAGAAGTTCCTGTTGAATATGAAAGTAGAAACTCGCCCGATTAGAATGGTGTGTGTACTTTTCCCCTAGGCCATAGTAGTTATTGGTTTCGGGTATCAGACTTGCGAAAATTTTGATGGTTGCTCAAGCGTTCCTTAACTTCAAACTCCCATATCTCGCGAACGGATTGACGAACTCGAGAAATTCCTGTTGCATCTGAAAGTAGAAACCCACCCGATAACAATGGTGTGTGTACCTTTCCCCTAGGCCATAGTAGTTATTGGTTTCGAGTATCAGACTTGCGAAAATTTTGATGGTTGCTCAAGCGTTCCTTAATTCAAACTCCCATATCTCGCGAAGGGATTGACGAACTCGAGAAATTCCAGTTGCATCTGAAAGTAGAATCTCGCCCGATTTCAATGGTGTGTTTACTTTTCCCCTAGGCCATAGCAGTTATTGGTTTCGAGTATCAGACTTGCGAAAATTTTGATGGTTGCTCAACCATTCCTTAACTTCCAACTCCCATATCTCGCGAACGGATTGACGAACTCGAGAAGTTCCTGTTGAACATGAAAGTAGAAACTCGCCCGATTACAATGGTGTGTGTACTTTTCCCCTAGGCCATAGTAGTTACTGGTTTCGGGTATCAGACTTGCGAAAATTTTGATGGTTGCTCAAGCGTTCCTTAACTTCAAACTCCCATATCTCGCGAACGGATTGACGAACTCGAGAAATTCCTATTGCATCTGAAAGTAGAAACCCACCCGATAACAATGGTGTGTGTACTTTTCCCCTAGGCCATAGTAGTTATTGGTTTCGAGTATCAGACTTGCGAAAATTTTGATGGTTTCTCAAGCGTTCCTTAACTCCAAACTCCCGTATCTCGCGAACGGATTGACGAACTCGAGAAATTCCTGTTGCATCTGAAAGTAGAAACTCGCCGGATTACAACGGTGTGTGTACTTTTCCCCTAGGCCATTCCAATTATTGGTTTCGAGTATCAAATCAGCGAAAATTTTGATGGTCTCTCAACCATTCCTTAACTTCAAACTCCCATATCTCGCGAACGGATTGACGAACTCGAGAAGTTCCTGTTGAATATGAAAGTAGAAACTCGCCCGATTACAATGGTGTGTGTACTTTTCCCCTAGGCCATAGTAGTTATTGGTTTCGGGTATCAGACTTGCGAAAATTTTGATGGTTGCTCAAGCGTTCCTTAACTTCAAACTCCCATATCTCGCGAACGGATTGACGAACTCGAGAAATTCCTGTTGCATCTGAAAGTAGAAACCCACCCGATAACAATGGTGTGTGTACTTTTCCCCTAGGCCATAGTAGTTATTGGTTTCGAGTATCAGACTTGCGAAAATTTTGATGGTTGCTCAAGCGTTCCTTAACTTCAAACTCCCATATCTCGCGAACGGATTCACGAACTCGAGAAATTCCTGTTGCATCTGAAAGTAGAAACTCGCCCGATTACAATGGTGTGTGCACTTTTCCCCTAGACCTTAGTGGTTATTGGTTTCGAGTATCAGACTTGCGAAAATTTTGATGGTTGCTCAAGCGTTCCTTAATTCAAACTCCCATATCTCGCGAACGGATTGACGAACTCGAGAAATTCCTGTTGCATCTGAAAGTAGAAACCCACCCGATAACAATGGTGTGTGTACTTTTCCCCTAGGCCATAGTAGTTATTGGTTTCGAGTATCAGACTTGCGAAAATTTTGATGGTTGCTCAAGCGTTCCTTAACTTCAAACTCTCATATCTCGCGAACGGATTGACGAACTCGAGAAATTCCTGTTGAATCTGAAAGTAGAAACTCGCCCGATTACAATGGTGTGTGTACTTTTCCCCTAGGCCATACTAGTTATTGGTTTCGGGTATCAGACTTGCGAAAATTTTGATGGTTGCTCAAGCGTTCCTTAACTTCAAACTCCCATATCTCGCGAACGGATTGACGAACTCGAGAAATTCCTGTTGCATCTGAAATTAGAAACCCACCCGATAACAATGGTCTGTGTACTTTTCCCCTAGACCTTAGTAGTTATTGGTTTCGAGTATCAGACTTGCGAAAATTTTGATGGTTGCTCAAGCGTTCCTTAACTTCAAACTCCCATATCTCGCGAACGGATTGACGAACTCGAGAAATTCCAGTTGCATCTGAAAGTAGAATCTCGCCCGATTTCAATGGTGTGTGTACTTTTCCCCTAGGCCATTCCAGTTATTGGTTTCGAGTATCAGACTTGCGAAAAATTTGATGGTTGCTCAAGGGTTCCTTAGCTTCAAACTCCCATATCTCGCGAACGGATTGACGAACTCGAGAAATTCCTGTTGAATCTGAAAGTAGAAACTCGCCCGATTACAATGGTGTGTGTACTTTTCCCCTAGGCCATACTAGTTATTGGTTTCGGGTATCAGACTTGCGAAAATTTTGATGGTTCCTCAAGCGTTCCTTAACTTCAAACTCCCATATCTCGCGAACGGATTGACGAACTCGAGAAATTCCTGTTGCATCTGAAAGTAGAAACCCACCCAATAACAATGGTGTGTGTACTTTTCCCCTAGACCTTAGTAGTTATTGGTTTCGAGTATCAGACTTGCGAAAATTTTGATGGTTGCTCAAGCGTTCCTTAACTTCAAACTCCCATATCTCGCGAACGGATTGACGAACTCGAGAAATTCCAGTTGCATCTGAAAGAAGAATCTCGCCCGATTTCAATGGTGTGTTTACTTTTCCCCTAGGCCATAGCAGTTATTGGTTTCGAGTATCAGACTTGCGAAAATTTTGGTGCTTGCTCAAGCGTTCCTTAACTTCAAACTCCCATATCTTGCGAAGGGATTGACGAACTCGAGAAATTCCAGTTGCATCTGAAAGTAGAATCTCGCCCGATTTCAATGGTGTGTGTACTTTTCCCCTAGGCCATTGCAGTTATTGGTTTCGAGTATCAGACTTGCGAAAATTTTGATGGTTGCTCAACCATTCCTTAACTTCAAACTCCCATATCTCGCGAACGGATTGACGAACTCGAGAAGTTCCTGTTGAATATGAAAGTAGAAACTTGCCCGATTACAATGGTGTGTGTACTTTTCCCCTAGGCCATAGTAGTTACTGGTTTCGGGTATCAGACTTGCGAAAATTTTGATGGTTGCTCAAGCGTTCCTTAACTTCAAACTCCCATATCTCGCGAACGGATTGACGAACTCGAGAAATTCCTATTGCATCTGAAAGTAGAAACCCACCCGATAACAATGGTGTGTGTACTTTTCCCCTAGGCCATAGTAGTTATTGGTTTCGAGTATCAGACTTGCGAAAATTTTGATGGTTTCTCAAGCGTTCCTTAACTCCAAATTCCCGTATCTCGCGAACGGATTGACGAACTCGAGAAATTCCTGTTTCATCTGAAAGTAGAAACTCGCCGGATTACAACGGTGTGTGTACTTTTCCCCTAGGCCATTCCAATTATTGGTTTCGAGTATCAAATCAGCGAAAATTTTGATGGTTTCTCAACCATTCCTTAACTTCAAACTCCCATATCTCGCGAACGGATTGACGAACTCGAGAAGTTCCTGTTGAATATGAAAGTAGAAACTCGCCCGATTACAATGGTGTGTGTACTTTTCCCCTAGGCCATAGTAGTTATTGGTTTCGGGTATCAGACTTGCGAAAATTTTGATGGTTGCTCAAGCGTTCCTTAACTTCAAACTCCCATATCTCGCGAACGGATTGACGAACTCGAGAAATTCCTGTTGCATCTGAAAGTAGAAACCCACCCGATAACAACGGTGTGTGTACTTTTCCCCTAGACCTTAGTAGTTATTGGTTTCGAGTATCAGACTTGCGAAAATTTTGATGGTTGCTCAAGCGTTCCTTAACTTCAAACTCCCATATCTTGCGAACGGATTGACGAACTCGAGAAATTCCTGTTGCATCGGAAAGTAGGAACTCGCCGGATTACAATGGTGTGTGTACTTTTCCCCTAGGCCATTCCAGTCATTGGTTTCGAGTATCAGACCAGCGAAAATTTTGATGGTTCCTCAACCATTCCTTAATTTGAAACTCCCATATCTCGCAAACGGATTGACGAACTCGAGAAATTCCAGTTGCATCTGAAAGTAGAATCTCGCCCGGTTTCAATGGTGTGTGTACTTTTCCCCTAGGCCATTGCAGTTATTGGTTTAGAGTATCAGACTTGCGAAAATTTTGGTGCTTGCTCAAGCGTTCCTTAACTTCAAACTCCCATATCTTGCGAAGGGATTGACGAACTCGAGAAATTCCATTTGCATCTGAAAGTAGAATCTCGCCCGATTTCAATGGTGTGTGTACTTTTCCCCTAGGCCATTGCAGTTATTGGTTTCGAGTATCAGACTTGCGAAAATTTTGATGGTTGCTCAACCATTCCTTAACTTCAAACTCCCATATCTCGCGAACGGATTGACGAACTCGAGAAGTTCCTGTTGAATATGAAAGTAGAAACTCGCCCGATTACAATGGTGTGTGTACTTTTCCCCTAGGCCATAGTAGTTACTGGTTTCGGGTATCAGACTTGCGAAAATTTTGATGGTTGCTCAAGCGTTCCTTAACTTCAAACTCCCATACCTCGCGAACGGATTGACGAACTCGAGAAATTCCTATTGCATCTGAAAGTAAAAACCCACCCGATAACAATGGTGTGTGTACTTTTCCCCTAGGCCATAGTAGTTATTGGTTTCGAGTATCAGACTTGCGAAAATTTTGATGGTTGCTCAAGCGTTCCTTAACTTCAAACTCCCATATCTCGCGAACGGATTCACGAACTCGAGAAATTCCTGTTGCATCTGAAAGTAGAAACTCGCCCGATTACAATGGTGTGTGCACTTTTCCCCTAGACCTTAGTGGTTATTGGTTTCGAGTATCAGACTTGCGAAAATTTTGATGGTTGCTCAAGCGTTCCTTAACTTCAAACTCCCATATCTCGCGAAGGGATTGACGAACTCGAGAAATTCCAGTTGCATCTGAAAGTAGAATCTCGCCCGATTTCAATGGTGTGTGTACTTTTCCCCTAGGCCATACTAGTTATTGGTTTCGGGTATCAGACTTGCGAAAATTTTGATGGTTGCTCAAGCGTTCCTTAACTTCAAACTCCCATATCTCGCGAACGGATTGACGAACTCGAGAAATTCCTGTTGCATCTGAAAGTAGAAACCCACCCGATAACAATGGTGTGTGTACTTTTCCCCTAGACCTTAGTAGTTATTGGTTTCGAGTATCAGACTTGCGAAAATTTTGATGGTTGCTCAAGCGTTCCTTAACTTCAAACTCCCATATCTCGCGAACGGATTGACGAACTCGAGAAATTCCTGTTGCATCGGAAAGTAGGAACTCGCCGGATTACAATGGTGTGTGTACTTTTCCCCTAGGCCATTCCAGTTATTGGTTTCGAGTATCAAACTTGCGAAAAATTTGATGGTTGCTCATGCGTTCCTTAACTTCAAACTCCCATATCTTGCGAAGGGATTGACGAACTCGAGAAATTCCAGTTGCATCTGAAAGTAGAATCTCGCCCGGTTTCAATGGTGTGTGTACTTTTCCCCTAGGCCATTGCAGTTATTGGTTTCGAGTAACAGACTTGCGAAAATTTTGATGGTTGCTCAACCATTCCTTAACTTCAAACTCCTATATCTCGCGAACGGATTGACGAACTCGAGAAGTTCCTGCTGTATATGAAAGTAGAAACTCGCCCGATTACAATGGTGTGTGTACTTTTCCCCTAGGCCATTCCAGTTATTGGTTTCGAGTATCAGACTTGCGAAAAATTTGATGGTTGCTCAAGCGTTCCTTAGCTTCAAACTCCCATATCTCGCGAACGGATTGACGAACTCGAGAAATTCCTGTTGAATCTGAAAGTGGAAACTCGCCCGATTACAATGGTGTGTGTACTTTTCCCCTAGGCCATACTAGTTATTGGTTTCGGGTATCAGACTTGCGAAAATTTTGATGGTTGCTCAAGCGTTCCTTAACTTCAAACTCCCATATCTCGCGAACGGATTGACGAACTCGAGAAATTCCAGTTGCATCTGAAAGAAGAATCTCGCCCGATTTCAATGGTGCGTGTACTTTTCCCCTAGGCCATAGCAGTTATTGGTTTCGAGTATCAGACTTGCGAAAATTTTGGTGCTTGCTCAAGCGTTCCTTAACTTCAAACTCCCATATCTTGCGAAGGGATTGACGAACTCGAGAAATTCCAGTTGCATCTGAAAGTAGAATCTCGCCCGATTTCAATGGTGTGTGTACTTTTCCCCTAGGCCATTGCAGTTATTGGTTTCGAGTATCAGAGTTGCGAAAATTTTGGTGCTTGCTCAAGCGTTCCTTAACTTCAAACTCCCATATCTTGCGAAGGGATTGACGAACTCGAGAAATTCCAGTTGCATCTGAAAGTAGAATCTCGCCCGATTTCAATGGTGTGTGTACTTTTCCCCTAGGCCATTGCAGTTATTGGTTTCGAGTATCAGACTTGCGAAAATTTTGATGGTTGCTCAACCATTCCTTAACTTCAAACTCCCATATCTCGCGAACGGATTGACGAACTCGAGAAGTTCCTGTTGAATATGAAAGTAGAAACTCGCCCGATTACAATGGTGTGTGTACTTTTCCCCTAGGCCATAGTAGTTACTGGTTTCGGGTATCAGACTTGCGAAAATTTTGATGGTTGCTCAAGCGTTCCTTAACTTCAAACTCCCATACCTCGCGAACGGATTGACGAACTCGAGAAATTCCTATTGCATCTGAAAGTAGAAACCCACCCGACAACAATGGTGTGTGTACTTTTCCCCTAGGCCATAGTAGTTATTGGTTTCGAGTATCAGACTTGCGAAAATTTTGATGGTTGCTCAAGCGTTCCTTAACTTCAAACTCCCATATCTCGCGAACGGATTCACGAACTCGAGAAATTCCTGTTGCATCTGAAAGTAGAAACTCGCCCGATTACAATGGTGTGTGCACTTTTCCCCTAGACCTTAGTGGTTATTGGTTTCGAGT
This sequence comes from Ptiloglossa arizonensis, assembly GCF_051014685.1. Classification (NCBI taxonomy): domain Eukaryota; kingdom Metazoa; phylum Arthropoda; class Insecta; order Hymenoptera; family Colletidae; genus Ptiloglossa; species Ptiloglossa arizonensis. Next base: position 65,497 of record NW_027479070.1, read on the forward strand.
ATCAGACTTGCGAAAATTTTGATGGTTGCTCAAGCGTTCCTTAACTTCAAACTCCCATATCTCGCGAAGGGATTGACGAACTCGAGAAATTCCAGTTGCATCTGAAAGTAGAATCTCGCCCGATTTCAATGGTGTGTGTACTTTTCCCCTAGGCCATACTAGTTATTGGTTTCGGGTATCAGACTTGCGAAAATTTTGATGGTTGCTCAAGCGTTCCTTAACTTCAAACTCCCATATCTCGCGAACGGATTGACGAACTCGAGAAATTCCTGTTGCATCTGAAAGTAGAAACCCACCCGATAACAATGGTGTGTGTACTTTTCCCCTAGACCTTAGTAGTTATTGGTTTCGAGTATCAGACTTGCGAAAATTTTGATGGTTGCTCAAGCGTTCCTTAACTTCAAACTCCCATATCTCGCGAACGGATTGACGAACTCGAGAAATTCCTGTTGCATCGGAAAGTAGGAACTCGCCGGATTACAATGGTGTGTGTACTTTTCCCCTAGGCCATTCCAGTTATTGGTTTCGAGTATCAAACTTGCGAAAAATTTGATGGTTGCTCAAGCGTTCCTTAACTTCAAACTCCCATATCTTGCGAAGGGATTGACGAACTCGAGAAATTCCAGTTGCATCTGAAAGTAGAATCTCGCCCGATTTCAATGGTGTGTGTACTTTTCCCCTAGGCCATTGCAGTTATTGGTTTCGAGTATCAGACTTGCGAAAATTTTGATGGTTGCTCAACCATTCCTTAACTTCAAACTCCTATATCTCGCGAACGGATTGACGAACTCGAGAAGTTCCTGTTGAATATGAAAGTAGAAACTCGCCCGATTACAATGGTGTGTGTACTTTTCCCCTAGGCCATTCCAGTTATTGGTTTCGAGTATCAGACTTGCGAAAAATTTGATGGTTGCTCAAGCGTTCCTTAGCTTCAAACTCCCATATCTCGCGAACGGATTGACGAACTCGAGAAATTCCTGTTGAATCTGAAAGTAGAAACTCGCCCGATTACAATGTTGTGTGTACTTTTCCCCTAGGCCATACTAGTTATTGGTTTCGGGTATCAGACTTGCGAAAATTTTGATGGTTGCTCAAGCGTTCCTTAACTTCAAACTCCCATATCTCGCGAACGGATTGACGAACTCGAGAAATTCCTGTTGCATCTGAAAGTAGAAACCCACCCGATAACAATGGTATGTGTACTTTTCCCCTAGACCTTAGTAGTTATTTGTTTCGAGAATCAGACTTGCGAAAATTTTGATGGTTGCTCAAGCGTTCCTTAACTTCAAACTCCCATATCTCGCGAACGGATTGACGAACTCGAGAAATTCCAGTTGAATATGAAAGTAGAATCTCGCCCGATTTCAATGGTGCGTGTACTTTGCCCTAGGCCATAGCAGTTATTGGTTTCGAGTATCAGACTTGCGAAAATTTTGGTGCTTGCTCAAGCGTTCCTTAACTTCAAACTCCCATATCTTGCGAAGGGATTGACGAACTCGAGAAATTCCAGTTGCATCTGAAAGTAGAATCTCGCCCGATTTCAATGGTGTGTGTACTTTTCCCCTAAGCCATTGCAGTTATTGGTTTCGAGTATCAGACTTGCGAAAATTTTGATGGTTGCTCAACCATTCCTTAACTTCAAACTCCCATATCTCGCGCACGGATTGACGAACTCGAGAAGTTCCTGTTGAATATGAAAGTAGAAACTCGCCCGATTACAATGGTGTGTGTACTTTTCCCCTAGGCCATAGTAGTTATTGGTTTCGGGTATCAGACTTGCGAAAATTTTGATGGTTGCTCAAGCGTTCCTTAACTTCAAACTCCCATATCTCGCGAACGGATTGACGAACTCGAGAAATTCCTATTGCATCTGAAAGTAGAAACCCACCCGATAACAATGGTGTGTGTACTTTTCCCCTAGGCCATAGTAGTTATTGGTTTCGAGTATCAGACTTGCGAAAATTTTGATGGTTTCTCAAGCGTTCCTTAACTCCAAACTCCCGTATCTCGCGAACGGATTGACGAACTCGAGAAATTTCTGTTGCATCTGAAAGTAGAAACTCGCCGGATTACAACGGTGTGTGTACTTTTCCCCTAGGCCATTCCAATTATTGGTTTCGATTATCAAATCAGCGAAAATTTTGATGGTTTCTCAACCATTCCTTAACTTCAAACTCCCATATCTCGCGAACGGATTGACGAACTCGAGAAATTCCTGTTGCATCTGAAAGGAGAAACCCACCCGATAACAATGGTGTGTGTACTTTTCCCCTAGACCTTAGTAGTTATTGGTTTCGAGTATCAGACTTGCGAAAATTTTGATGGTTGCTCAAGCGTTCCTTAACTTCAAACTCCCATATCTCGCGAACGGATTGACGAACTCGAGAAATTCCTATTGCATCGGAAAGTAGGAACTCGCCGGATTACAATGGTGTGTGTACTTTTCCCCTAGGCCATTCCAGTTATTGGTTTCGAGTATCAAACTTGCGAAAAATTTGATGGTTGCTCAAGCGTTCCTTAACTTCAAACTCCCATATCTTGCGAAGGGATTGACGAACTCGAGAAATTCCAGTTGCATCTGAAAGTAGAATCTCGCCCGATTTCAATGGTGTGTGTACTTTTCCCCTAGGCCATACTAGTTATTGGTTTCGGGTATCAGACTTGCGAAAATTTTGATGGTTGCTCAAGCGTTCCTTAACTTCAAACTCCCATATCTCGCGAACGGATTGACGAACTCGAGAAATTCCTGTTGCATCTGAAAGTAGAAACCCACCCGATAACAATGGTGTGTGTACTTTTCCCCTAGACCTTAGTAGTTATTGGTTTCGAGTATCAGACTTGCGAAAATTTTGATGGTTGCTCAAGCGTTCCTTAACTTCAAACTCCCATATCTCGCGAACGGATTGACGAACTCGAGAAATTCCTGTTGCATCGGAAAGTAGGAACTCGCCGGATTACAATGGTGTGTGTACTTTTCCCCTAGGCCATTCCAGTTATTGGTTTCGAGTATCAAACTTGCGAAAAATTTGATGGTTGCTCAAGCGTTCCTTAACTTCAAACTCCCATATCTTGCGAAGGGATTGACGAACTCGAGAAATTCCAGTTGCATCTGAAAGTAGAATCTCGCCCGATTTCAATGGTGTGTGTACTTTTCCCCTAGGCCATTGCAGTTATTGGTTTCGAGTATCAGACTTGCGAAAATTTTGATGGTTGCTCAACCATTCCTTAACTTCAAACTCCTATATCTCGCGAACGGATTGACGAACTCGAGAAGTTCCTGTTGAATATGAAAGTAGAAACTCGCCCGATTACAATGGTGTGTGTACTTTTCCCCTAGGCCATTCCAGTTATTGGTTTCGAGTATCAGACTTGCGAAAAATTTGATGGTTGCTCAAGCGTTCCTTAGCTTCAAACTCCCATATCTCGCGAACGGATTGACGAACTCGAGAAATTCCTGTTGAATCTGAAAGTAGAAACTCGCCCGATTACAATGTTGTGTGTACTTTTCCCCTAGGCCATACTAGTTATTGGTTTCGGGTATCAGACTTGCGAAAATTTTGATGGTTGCTCAAGCGTTCCTTAACTTCAAACTCCCATATCTCGCGAACGGATTGACGAACTCGAGAAATTCCTGTTGCATCTGAAAGTAGAAACCCACCCGATAACAATGGTATGTGTACTTTTCCCCTAGACCTTAGTAGTTATTTGTTTCGAGAATCAGACTTGCGAAAATTTTGATGGTTGCTCAAGCGTTCCTTAACTTCAAACTCCCATATCTCGCGAACGGATTGACGAACTCGAGAAATTCCAGTTGAATATGAAAGTAGAATCTCGCCCGATTTCAATGGTGCGTGTACTTTGCCCTAGGCCATAGCAGTTATTGGTTTCGAGTATCAGACTTGCGAAAATTTTGGTGCTTGCTCAAGCGTTCCTTAACTTCAAACTCCCATATCTTGCGAAGGGATTGACGAACTCGAGAAATTCCAGTTGCATCTGAAAGTAGAATCTCGCCCGATTTCAATGGTGTGTGTACTTTTCCCCTAGGCCATTGCAGTTATTGGTTTCGAGTATCAGACTTGCGAAAATTTTGATGGTTGCTCAACCATTCCTTAACTTCAAACTCCCATATCTCGCGCACGGATTGACGAACTCGAGAAGTTCCTGTTGAATATGAAAGTAGAAACTCGCCCGATTACAATGGTGTGTGTACTTTTCCCCTAGGCCATAGTAGTTATTGGTTTCGGGTATCAGACTTGCGAAAATTTTGATGGTTGCTCAAGCGTTCCTTAACTTCAAACTCCCATATCTCGCGAACGGATTGACGAACTCGAGAAATTCCTATTGCATCTGAAAGTAGAAACCCACCCGATAACAATGGTGTGTGTACTTTTCCCCTAGGCCATAGTAGTTATTGGTTTCGAGTATCAGACTTGCGAAAATTTTGATGGTTTCTCAAGCGTTCCTTAACTCCAAACTCCCGTATCTCGCGAACGGATTGACGAACTCGAGAAATTTCTGTTGCATCTGAAAGTAGAAACTCGCCGGATTACAACGGTGTGTGTACTTTTCCCCTAGGCCATTCCAATTATTGGTTTCGATTATCAAATCAGCGAAAATTTTGATGGTTTCTCAACCATTCCTTAACTTCAAACTCCCATATCTCGCGAACGGATTGACGAACTCGAGAAATTCCTGTTGCATCTGAAAGGAGAAACCCACCCGATAACAATGGTGTGTGTACTTTTCCCCTAGACCTTAGTAGTTATTGGTTTCGAGTATCAGACTTGCGAAAATTTTGATGGTTGCTCAAGCGTTCCTTAACTTCAAACTCCCATATCTCGCGAACGGATTGACGAACTCGAGAAATTCCTGTTGCATCGGAAAGTAGGAACTCGCCGGATTACAATGGTGTGTGTACTTTTCCCCTAGGCCATTCCAGTTATTGGTTTCGAGTATCAAACTTGCGAAAAATTTGATGGTTGCTCAAGCGTTCCTTAACTTCAAACTCCCATATCTTGCGAAGGGATTGACGAACTCGAGAAATTCCAGTTGCATCTGAAAGTAGAATCTCGCCCGATTTCAATGGTGTGTGTACTTTTCCCCTAGGCCATTGCAGTTATTGGTTTCGAGTATCAGACTTGCGAAAATTTTGATGGTTGTTCAACCATTCCTTAACTTCAAACTCCTATATCTCGCGAACGGATTGACGAACTCGAGAAGTTCCTGTTGAATATGAAAGTAGAAACTCGCCCGATTACAATGGTGTGTGTACTTTTCCCCTAGGCCATTCCAGTTATTGGTTTCGAGTATCAGACTTGCGAAAAATTTGATGGTTGCTCAAGCGTTCCTTAGCTTCAAACTCCCATATCTCGCGAACGGATTGACGAACTCGAGAAATTCCTGTTGAATCTGAAAGTAGAAACTCGCCCGATTACAATGTTGTGTGTACTTTTCACCTAGGCCATACTAGTTATTGGTTTCGGGTATCAGACTTGCGAAAATTTTGATGGTTGCTCAAGCGTTCCTTAACTTCAAACTCCCATATCTCGCGAACGGATTGACGAACTCGAGAAATTCCTGTTGCATCTGAAAGTAGAAACCCACCCGATAACAATGGTATGTGTACTTTTCCCCTAGACCTTAGTAGTTATTGGTTTCGAGTATCAGACTTGCGAAAATTTTGATGGTTGCTCAAGCGTTCCTTAACTTCAAACTCCCATATCTCGCGAACGGATTGACGAACTCGAGAAATTCCAGTTGAATATGAAAGTAGAATCTCGCCCGATTTCAATGGTGCGTGTACTTTTCCCCTAGGCCATAGCAGTTATTGGTTTCGAGTATCAGACTTGCGAAAATTTTGGTGCTTGCTCAAGCGTTCCTTAACTTCAAACTCCCATATCTTGCGAAGGGATTGACGAACTCTAGAAATTCCAGTTGCATCTGAAAGTAGAATCTCGCCCGATTTCAATGGTGTGTGTACTTTTCCCCTAGGCCATTGCAGTTATTGGTTTCGAGTATCAGACTTGCGAAAATTTTGATGGTTGCTCAACCATTCCTTAACTTCAAACTCCTATATCTCGCGAACGGATTGACGAACTCGAGAAGTTCCTGTTGAATATGAAAGTAGAAACTCGCCCGATTACAATGGTGTGTGTACTTTTCCCCTAGGCCATTCCAGTTATTGGTTTCGAGTATCAGACTTGCGAAAAATTTGATGGTTGCTCAAGCGTTCCTTAGCTTCAAACTCCCATATCTCGCGAACGGATTGACGAACTCGAGAAATTCCTGTTGAATCTGAAAGTAGAAACTCGCCCGATTACAATGTTGTGTGTACTTTTCACCTAGGCCATACTAGTTATTGGTTTCGGGTATCAGACTTGCGAAAATTTTGATGGTTGCTCAGGCGTTCCTTAACTTCAAACTCCCATATCTCGCGAACGGATTGACGAACTCGAGAAATTCCTGTTGCATCTGAAAGTAGAAACCCACCCGATAACAATGGTATGTGTACTTTTCCCCTAGACCTTAGTAGTTATTGGTTTCGAGTATCAGACTTGCGAAAATTTTGATGGTTGCTCAAGCGTTCCTTAACTTCAAACTCCCATATCTCGCGAACGGATTAACGAACTCGAGAAATTCCAGTTGAATATGAAAGTAGAATCTCGCCCGATTTCAATGGTGCGTGTACTTTTCCCCTAGGCCATAGCAGTTATTGGTTTCGAGTATCAGACTTGCGAAAATTTTGGTGCTTGCTCAAGCGTTCCTTAACTTCAAACTCCCATATCTTGCGAAGGGATTGACGAACTCGAGAAATTCCAGTTGCATCTGAAAGTAGAATCTCGCCCGATTTCAATGGTGTGTGTACTTTTCCCCTAGGCCATTGCAGTTATTGGTTTCGAGTATCAGACTTGCGAAAATTTTGATGGTTGCTCAACCATTCCTTAACTTCAAACTCCCATATCTCGCGCACGGATTGACGAACTCGAGAAGTTCCTGTTGAATATGAAAGTAGAAACTCGCCCGATTACAATGGTGTGTGTACTTTTCCCCTAGGCCATAGTAGTTATTGGTTTCGGATATCAGACTTGCGAAAATTTTGATGGTTGCTCAAGCGTTCCTTAACTTCAAACTCCCATATCTCGCGAACGGATTGACGAACTCGAGAAATTCCTATTGCATCTGAAAGTAGAAACCCACCCGATAACACTGGTGTGTGTACTTTTCCCCTAGGCCATAGTAGTTATTGGTTTCGAGTATCAGACTTGCGAAAATTTTGATGGTTTCTCAAGCGTTCCTTAACTCCAAACTCCCGTATCTCGCGAACGGATTGAAGAACTCGAGAAATTTCTGTTGCATCTGAAAGTAGAAACTCGCCGGATTACAACGGTGTGTGTACTTTTCCACTAGGCCATTCCAATTATTGGTTTCGATTATCAAATCAGCGAAAATTTTGATGGTTTCTCAACCATTCCTTAACTTCAAACTCCCATATCTCGCGAACGGATTGACGAACTCGAGAAATTCCTGTTGCATCTGAAAGTAGAAACCCACCCGATAACAATGGTGTGTGTACTTTTCCCCTAGACCTTAGTAGTTATTGGTTTCGAGTATCAGACTTGCGAAAATTTTGATGGTTGCTCAAGCGTTCCTTAACTTCAAACTCCCATATCTCGCGAACGGATTGACGAACTCGAGAAATTCCTGTTGCATCGGAAAGTAGGAACTCGCCGGATTACAATGGTGTGTGTACTTTTCCCCTAGGCCATTCCAGTTATTGGTTTCGAGTATCAAACTTGCGAAAAATTTGATGGTTGCTCAAGCGTTCCTTAACTTCAAACTCCCATATCTTGCGAAGGGATTGACGAACTCGAGAAATTCCAGTTGCATCTGAAAGTAGAATCTCGCCCGATTTCAATGGTGTGTGTACTTTTCCCCTAGGCCATTGCAGTTATTGGTTTCGAGTATCAGACTTGCGAAAATTTTGATGGTTGCTCAACCATTCCTTAACTTCAAACTCCTATATCTCGCGAACGGATTGACGAACTCGAGAAGTTCCTGTTGAATATGAAAGTAGAAACTCGCCCGATTACAATGGTGTGTGTACTTTTCCCCTAGGCCATTCCAGTTATTGGTTTCGAGTATCAGACTTGCGAAAAATTTGATGGTTGCTCAAGCGTTCCTTAGCTTCAAACTCCCATATCTCGCGAACGGATTGACGAACTCGAGAAATTCCTGTTGAATCTGAAAGTAGAAACTCGCCCGATTACAATGTTGTGTGTACTTTTCACCTAGGCCATACTAGTTATTGGTTTCGGGTATCAGACTTGCGAAAATTTTGAAGGTTGCTCAAGCGTTCCTTAACTTCAAACTCCCATATCTCGCGAACGGATTGACGAACTCGAGAAATTTCTGTTGCATCTGAGAGTAGAAACTCGCCGGATTACAACGGTGTGTGTACTTTTCCCCTAGGCCATTCCAATTATTGGTTTCGATTATCAAATCAGCGAAAATTTTGATGGTTTCTCAACCATTCCTTAACTTCAAACTCCCATATCTCGCGAACGGATTGACGAACTCGAGAAATTCCTGTCGAAGCTGAAAGTAGAAACTCGCCCGATTACAATGGTGTGTGTACTTTTCCCCTAGGCCATAGTAGTTATTGGTTTCGGGTATCAGACTTGCGAAAATTTTGATGGTTGCTCAAGCGTTACTTAACTTCAAACTCCCATATCTCGCGAACGGATTGACGAACTCGAGAAGTTCCTGTTGCATCTGAAAGTAGAAACCCACCCGATAACAATGGTGTGTGTACTTTTCCCCTAGGCCATAGTAGTTATTGGTTTCGAGTATCAGACTTGCGAAAATTTTGATGGTTGCTCAAGCGTTCCTTAACTTCAAACTCCCATATCTCGCGAACGGATTGACGAACTCGAGAAATTCCTGTTGCATCTGAAAGGAGAAACTCGCCCGATTACAATGGTGTGTGTACTTTTCCCCTAGGCCATAGTAGCTATTGGTTTCGAGTATCAGACTTGCGAAAATTTTGATGGTTGCTCAAGCGTTCCTTAACTTCAAACTCCCATATCTCGCGAACGGATTGACGAACTCGAGAAATTCCAGTTGCATCTGAAAGTAGAATCTCGCCCGATTTCAATGGTGTGTGTACTTTTCCCCTAGGCCATAGCAGTTATTGGTTTCGAGTATCAGACTTGCGAAAATTTTGATGCTTGCTCAAGCGTTCCTTAACTTCAAACTCCCATATCTTGCGAAGGGATTGACGAACTCGAGAAATTCCAGTTGCATCTGAAAGTAGAATCTCGCCCGATTTCAATGGTGTGTATACTTTTCCCCTAGGCCATTGCAGTTATTGGTTTCGAGTATCAAATCAGCGAAAATTTTGATGGTTTCTCAACCATTCCTTAACTTCAAACTCCCATATCTCGCAAACGGATTGACGAACTCGAGAAATTCCAGTTGCATCTGAAAGTAGAATCTCGCCCGATTACAATGGTGTGTGTACTTTTCCCCTAGGCCATAGTAGTTGTTGGTTTCGGGTATCAGACTTGCGAAAATTTTGATGGATCCTCAACCATTCCTTAATTTCAAACTCCCATATCTCGCAAACGGATTGACGAACTCGAGAAATTCCTGTTGCATCTGAAAGTAGAATCTCGCCCGATTTCAATGGTGTGTTTACTTTTCCCCTAGGCCATAGCAGTTATTGGTTTCGAGTATCAGACTTGCGAAAATTTTGATGGTTGCTCAAGCGTTCCTTAACCTCAAACTCCCATATCTCGCTAACGGATTGACGAACTCGAGAAATTCCTGTTGCATCGGAAAGTAGAAACTCGCCGGATTACAATGGTGTGTGTACTTTTCCCCTAGGCTATTCCAGTTATTGGTTTCGAGTATCAAATCAGCGAAAATTTTGATGGTTTCTCAACCATTCCTTAACTTCAAACTCCTATATCTCGCGAACGGATTGACGAACTCGAGAAATTCCGGTTGAATCTGAAAGTAGAAACTCGCCCGATTACAATGGTGTGTGTACTTTTCCCCTAGGCCATAGTAGTTATTGGTTTCAAGTATCAAATCAGCGAAAATTTTGATGGTTTCTCAACCATTCCTTAACTTCAAACTCCCATATCTCGCGAACGGATTGACGAACTCGAGAAATTCCTGTCGAAGCTGAAAGTAGAAACTCGCCCGATCACAATGGAGAGTGTACTTTTCCCCTAGGCCATAGTAGTTATTGGTTTCGGGTATCAGACTTGCGAAAATTTTGATGGTTGCTCAAGCGTTCCTTAACTTCAAACTCCCATATCTCGCGAACGGATTGACGAACTCGAGAAATTCCTGTTGCATCTGAAAGTAGAAACCCACCCGATAACAATGGTGTGTGTACTTTTCCCCTAGGCCATAGTAGTTATTGGTTTCGAGTATCAGACTTGCGAAAATTTTGATGGTTGCTCAAGCGTTCCTTAACTTCGAACTCCCATATCTCGCGAAGGGATTGACGAACTCGAGAAATTCCAGTTGCATCTGAAAGTAGAATCTCGCCCGATTTCAATGGTGTGTGTACTTTTCCCCTAGGCCATTGCAGTTATTGGTTTCGAGTATCAGACTTGCGAAAATTTTGATGGTTGCTCAAGCGTTCCTTAACTTCAAACTCCCATATCTCGCGAACGGATTGACGAACTCGAGAAATTCCTGTTGCATCGGAAAGTAGAAACTCGCCGGATTACAATGGTGTGTGTACTTTTCCCCTAGGCTATTCCAGTTATTGGTTTCGAGTATCAAATCAGCGAAAATTTTGATGGTTTCTCAACCATTCCTTAACTTCAAACTCCTATATCTCGCGAACGGATTGACGAACTCGAGAAATTCCGGTTGAATCTGAAAGTAGAAACTCGCCCGATTACAATGGTGTGTGTACTTTTCCCCTAGGCCATAGTAGTTATTGGTTTCAAGTATCAAATCAGCGAAAATTTTGATGGTTTCTCAACCATTCCTTAACTTCAAACTCCCATATCTCGCGAACGGATTGACGAACTCGAGAAATTCCTGTCGAAGCTGAAAGTAGAAACTCGCCCGATCACAATGGAGAGTGTACTTTTCCCCTAGGCCATAGTAGTTATTGGTTTCGGGTATCAGACTTGCGAAAATTTTGATGGTTGCTCAAGCGTTCCTTAACTTCAAACTCCCATATCTCGCGAACGGATTGACGAACTCGAGAAATTCCTGTTGCATCTGAAAGTAGAAACCCACCCGATAACAATGGTGTGTGTACTTTTCCCCTAGGCCATAGTAGTTATTGGTTTCGAGTATCAGACTTGCGAAAATTTTGATGGTTGCTCAAGCGTTCCTTAACTTCGAACTCCCATATCTCGCGAAGGGATTGACGAACTCGAGAAATTCCAGTTGCATCTGAAAGTAGAATCTCGCCCGATTTCAATGGTGTGTGTACTTTTCCCCTAGGCCATTGCAGTTATTGGTTTCGAGTATCAGACTTGCGAAAATTTTGATGGTTGCTCAAGCGTTCCTTAACTTCAAACTCCCATATCTCGCGAACGGATTGACGAACTCGAGAAATTCCTGTTGCATCGGAAAGTAGAAACTCGCCGGATTACAATGGTGTGTGTACTTTTCCCCTAGTCTATTCCAGTTATTGGTTTCAAGTATCAAATCAGCGAAAATTTTGATGGATCCTCAACCATTCCTTAATTTCAAACTCCTATATCTCGCGAACGGATTGACGAACTCGAGAAATTCCGGTTGAATCTGAAAGTAGAAACTCGCCCGATTACAATGGTGTGTGTACTTTTCCCCTAGTCTATTCCAGTTATTGGTTTCAAGTATCAAATCAGCGAAAATTTTGATGGATCCTCAACCATTCCTTAATTTCAAACTCCCATATCTCGCAAACGGATTGACGAACTCGAGAAATTCCTGTTGCATCCGAAAGTAGAATCTCGCCCGATTTCAATGGTGTGTGTACTTTTCCCCTAGGCCATTGCAGTTATTGGTTTCGAGTATCAGACTTGCGAAAATTTTGATGGTTGCTCAAGCGTTCCTTAACTTCAAACTCCCATATCTCGCGAACGGATTGACGAACTCGAGAAATTCCTGTTGCATCGGAAAGTAGAAACTCGCCGGATTACAATGGTGTGTGTACTTTTCCCCTAGTCTATTCCAGTTATTGGTTTCAAGTATCAAATCAGCGAAAATTTTGATGGATCCTCAACCATTCCTTAATTTCAAACTCCCATATCTCGCAAACGGATTGACGAACTCGAGAAATTCCTGTTGCATCCGAAAGTAGAATCTCGCCCGATTTCAATGGTGTGTGTACTTTTCCCCTAGGCCATTGCAGTTATTGGTTTCGAGTATCAGACTTGCGAAAATTTTGATGGTTTATCAAGCGTTCCTTAAATTCTAACTCCCATATCTCGCAAACGGATTGACGAACTCGAGAAGTTCCTGTTGAATATGAAAGTAGAAACTCGCCCGATTACAATGGTGTGTGTACTTTTCCCCTAGGCCATAGTAGTTATTGGTTTCGGGTATCAGACTTGCGAAAATTTTGATGGTTGCTCAAGCGTTCCTTAACTTCAAACTCCCATATCTCGCGAACGGATTGACGAACTCGAGAAATTCCTGTTGCATCTGAAAGTAGAAACCCACCCGATAACAGTGGTGTGTGTACTTTTCCCCTAGGCCATAGTAGTTATTGGTTTCGAGTATCAGACTTGCGAAAATTTTGATGGTTGCTCAAGCGTTCCTTAACTTCAAACTCCCATATCTCGCGAACGGATTGACGAACTCGAGAAATTCCAGTTGTATATGAAAGTAGAATCTCGCCCGATTTCAATGGTGCGTGTACTTTTCCCCTAGGCCATAGCAGTTATTGGTTTCGAGTATCAGACTTGCGAAAATTTTGGTGCTTGCTCAAGCGTTCCTTAACTTCAAACTCCCATATCTCGCGAACGGATTGACGAACTCGAGAAATTCCTGTTGCATCGGAAAGTAGAAACTCGCCGGGTTACAATGGTGTGTGTACTTTTCCCCTAGGCTATTCCAGTTATTGGTTTCGAGTATCAAATCAGCGAAAATTTTGATGGTTTCTCAACCATTCCTTAACTTCAAACTCCTATATCTCGCGAACGGATTGACGAACTCGAGAAATTCCGGTTGAATCTGAAAGTATAAACTCGCCCGATTACAATGGTGTGTGTACTTTTCCCCTAGGCCATAGTAGTTATTGGTTTCAAGTATCAAATCAGCGAAAATTTTGATGGTTTCTCAACCATTCCTTAACTTCAAACTCCCATATCTCGCGAACGGATTGACGAACTCGAGAAATTCCTGTCGAAGCTGAAAGTAGAAACTCGCCCGATCACAATGGAGAGTGTACTTTTCCCCTAGGCCATAGTAGTTATTGGTTTCGGGTATCAGACTTGCGAAAATTTTGATGGTTGCTCAAGCGTTCCTTAACTTCAAACTCCCATATCTCGCGAACGGATTGACGAACTCGAGAAATTCCTGTTGCATCTGAAAGTAGAAACCCACCCGAGAACAATGGTGTGTGTACTTTTCCCCTAGGCCATAGTAGTTATTGGTTTCGAGTATCAGACTTGCGAAAATTTTGATGGTTGCTCAAGCGTTCCTTAACTTCGAACTCCCATATCTCGCGAAGGGATTGACGAACTCGAGAAATTCCAGTTGCATCTGAAAGTAGAATCTCGCCCGATTTCAATGGTGTGTGTACTTTTCCCCTAGGCCATTGCAGTTATTGGTTTTGAGTATCAGACTTGCGAAAATTTTGATGGTTGCTCAAGCGTTCCTTAACTTCAAACTCCCATATCTCGCGAACGGATTGACGAACTCGAGAAATTCCTGTTGCACCGGAAAGTAGAAACTCGCCGGATTACAACGGTGTGTGTACTTTTCCCCTAGGCTATTCCAGTTATTGGTTTCGAGTATCAAATCAGCGAAAATTTTGATGGTTTCTCAACCATTCCTTAACTTCAAACTCCTATATCTCGCGAACGGATTGACGAACTCGAGAAATTCCGGTTGAATCTGAAAGTAGAAACTCGCCCGATTACAATGGTGTGTGTACTTTTCCCCTAGGCCATAGTAGTTATTGGTTTCAAGTATCAAATCAGCGAAAATTTTGATGGTTTCTCAACCATTCCTTAACTTCAAACTCCCATATCTCGCGAACGGATTGACGAACTCGAGAAATTCCTGTCGAAGCTGAAAGTAGAAACTCGCCCGATCACAATGGAGAGTGTACTTTTCCCCTAGGCCATAGTAGTTATTGGTTTCGGGTATCAGACTTGCGAAAATTTTGATGGTTGCTCAAGCGTTCCTTAACTTCAAACTCCCATATCTCGCGAACGGATTGACGAACTCGAGAAATTCCTGTTGCATCTGAAAGTAGAAACCCACCCGATAACAATGGTGTGTGTACTTTTCCCCTAGGCCATTGCAGTTATTGGTTTCGTGTATCAGACTTGCGAAAATTTTGATGGTTGCTCAAGCGTTCCTTAACTTCAAGCTCCCATATCTCGCGAACGGATTCACGAACTCGAGAAATTCCTGTTGCATCTGAAAGTAGAAACTCGCCCGATTACAAGGGTGTGTGCACTTTTCCCCTAGACCTTAGTGGTTACTGGTTTCGAGTATCAGACTTGCGAAAATTTTGATGGTTGCTCAAGCGTTCCTTAACTTCAAACTCCCATATCTCGCGAACGGATTGACGAACTCGAGAAATTCCTGTTGCATCGGAAAGTAGAAACTCGCCGGATTACAATGGTGTGTGTACTTTTCCCCTAGGCTATTCCAGTTATTGGTTTCAAGTATCAAATCAGCGAAAATTTTGATGGATCCTCAACCATTCCTTAATTTCAAACTCCCATATCTCGCAAACGGATTGACGAACTCGAGAAATTCCTGTTGCATCCGAAAGTAGAATCTCGCCCGATTTCAATGGTGTGTGTACTTTTCCCCTAGGCCATTGCAGTTATTGGTTTCGAGTATCAGACTTGCGAAAATTTTGATGGTTTATCAAGCGTTCCTTAAATTCTAACTCCCATATCTCGCAAACGGATTGACGAACTCGAGAAGTTCCTGTTGAATATGAAAGTAGAAACTCGCCCGATTACAATGGTGTGTGTACTTTTCCCCTAGGCCATAGTAGTTATTGGTTTCGGGTATCAGACTTGCGAAAATTTTGATGGTTGCTCAAGCGTTCCTTAACTTCAAACTCCCATATCTCGCGAACGGATTGACGAACTCGAGAAATTCCAGTTGTATATGAAAGTAGAATCTCGCCCGATTTCAATGGTGCGTGTACTTTTCCCCTAGGCCATAGCAGTTATTGGTTTCGAGTATCAGACTTGCGAAAATTTTGGTGCTTGCTCAAGCGTTCCTTAACTTCAAACTCCCATATCTCGCGAACGGATTGACGAACTCGAGAAATTCCTGTTGCATCGGAAAGTAGAAACTCGCCGGATTACAATGGTGTGTGTACTTTTCCCCTAGGCTATTCCAGTTATTGGTTTCGAGTATCAAATCAGCGAAAATTTTGATGGTTTCTCAACCATTCCTTAACTTCAAACTCCTATATCTCGCGAACGGATTGACGAACTCGAGAAATTCCGGTTGAATCTGAAAGTATAAACTCGCCCGATTACAATGGTGTGTGTACTTTTCCCCTAGGCCATAGTAGTTATTGGTTTCAAGTATCAAATCAGCGAAAATTTTGATGGTTTCTCAACCATTCCTTAACTTCAAACTCCCATATCTCGCGAACGGATTGACGAACTCGAGAAATTCCTGTCGAAGCTGAAAGTAGAAACTCGCCCGATCACAATGGAGAGTGTACTTTTCCCCTAGGCCATAGTAGTTATTGGTTTCGGGTATCAGACTTGCGAAAATTTTGATGGTTGCTCAAGCGTTCCTTAACTTCAAACTCCCATATCTCGCGAACGGATTGACGAACTCGAGAAATTCCTGTTGCATCTGAAAGTAGAAACCCACCCGAGAACAATGGTGTGTGTACTTTTCCCCTAGGCCATAGTAGTTATTGGTTTCGAGTATCAGACTTGCGAAAATTTTGATGGTTGCTCAAGCGTTCCTTAACTTCGAACTCCCATATCTCGCGAAGGGATTGACGAACTCGAGAAATTCCAGTTGCATCTGAAAGTAGAATCTCGCCCGATTTCAATGGTGTGTGTACTTTTCCCCTAGGCCATTGCAGTTATTGGTTTCGAGTATCAGACTTGCGAAAATTTTGATGGTTGCTCAAGCGTTCCTTAACTTCAAACTCCCATATCTCGCGAACGGATTGACGAACTCGAGAAATTCCTGTTGCACCGGAAAGTAGAAACTCGCCGGATTACAATGGTGTGTGTACTTTTCCCCTAGGCTATTCCAGTTATTGGTTTCGAGTATCAAATCAGCGAAAATTTTGATGGTTTCTCAACCATTCCTTAACTTCAAACTCCTATATCTCGCGAACGGATTGACGAACTCGAGAAATTCCGGTTGAATCTGAAAGTAGAAACTCGCCCGATTACAATGGTGTGTGCACTTTTCCCCTAGACCTTAGTGGTTACTGGTTTCGAGTATCAGACTTGCGAAAATTTTGATGGTTGCTCAAGCGTTCCTTAACTTCAAACTCCCATATCTCGCGAACGGATTGACGAACTCGAGAAATTCCTGTTGCATCGGAAAGTAGAAACTCGCCGGATTACAACGGTGTGTGTACTTTTCCCCTAGGCTATTCCAGTTATTGGTTTCAAGTACCAAATCAGCGAAAATTTTGATGGATCCTCAACCATTCCTTAATTTCAAACTCCCATATCTCGCAAACGGATTGACGAACTCGAGAAATTCCTGTTGCATCCGAAAGTAGAATCTCGCCCGATTTCAATGGTGTGTGTACTTTTCCCCTAGGCCATTGCAGTTATTGGTTTCGAGTATCAGACTTGCGAAAATTTTGATGGTTTATCAAGCGTTCCTTAAATTCTAACTCCCATATCTCGCAAACGGATTGACGAACTCGAGAAGTTCCTGTTGAATATGAAAGTAGAAACTCGCCCGATTACAATGGTGTGTGTACTTTTCCCCTAGGCCATAGTAGTTATTGGTTTCGGGTATCAGACTTGCGAAAATTTTGATGGTTGCTCAAGCGTTCCTTAACTTCAAACTCCCATATCTCGCGAACGGATTGACGAACTCGAGAAATTCCAGTTGTATATGAAAGTAGAATCTCGCCCGATTTCAATGGTGCGTGTACTTTTCCCCTAGGCCATAGCAGTTATTGGTTTCGAGTATCAGACTTGCGAAAATTTTGGTGCTTGCTCAAGCGTTCCTTAACTTCAAACTCCCATATCTCGCGAACGGATTGACGAACTCGAGAAATTCCTGTTGCATCGGAAAGTAGAAACTCGCCGGATTACAATGGTGTGTGTACTTTTCCCCTAGGCTATTCCAGTTATTGGTTTCGAGTATCAAATCAGCGAAAATTTTTATGGTTTCTCAACCATTCCTTAACTTCAAACTCCTATATCTCGCGAACGGATTGACGAACTCGAGAAATTCCGGTTGAATCTGAAAGTAGAAACTCGCCCGATTACAATGGTGTGTGTACTTTTCCCCTAGGCCATAGTAGTTATTGGTTTCAAGTATCAAATCAGCGAAAATTTTGATGGTTTCTCAACCATTCCTTAACTTCAAACTCCCATATCTCGCGAACGGATTGACGAACTCGAGAAATTCCTGTTGAATCTGAAAGTAGAATCTCGCCCGATTTCAATGGTGTGTTTACTTTTCCCCTAGGCCATTCCAGTTATTGGTTTCGAGTATCAAATCAGCGAAAATTTTGATGGTTTCTCAACCATTCCTTAACTTCAAACTCCCATATCTCGCAAACGGATTGACGAACTCGAGAAATTCCAGTTGCATCTGAAAGTAGAATCTCGCCCGATTACAATGGTGTGTGTACTTTTCCCCTAGGCCATTGTAGTTGTTGGTTTCGGGTATCAGACTTGCGAAAATTTTGATGGATCCTCAACCATTCCTTAATTTCAAACTCCCATATCTCGCAAACGGATTGACGAACTCGAGAAATTCCTGTTGCATCTGAAAGTAGAATCTCGCCCGATTTCAATGGTGTGTGTACTTTTCCCCTAGGCCATTCCAGTTATTGGTTTCGAGTATCAAATCAGCGAAAATTTTGATGGTTTCTCAACCATTCCTTAACTTCAAACTCCCATATCTCGCGAACGGATTGACGAACTCGAGAAATTCCTGTTGAATCTGAAAGTAGAATCTCGCCCGATTTCAATGGTGTGTTTACTTTTCCCCTAGGCCATTGCAGTTATTGGTTTCGAGTATCAGACTTGCGAAAATTTTGATGGTTGCTCAAGCGTTCCTTAACTTCAAACTCCCATATCTCGCGAACGGATTGACGAACTCGAGAAATTCCTGTTGCATCGGAAAGTAGAAACTCGCCGGATTACAATGGTGTGTGTACTTTTCCCCTAGGCCATTCCAGTTATTGGTTTCGAGTATCAAATCAGCGAAAATTTTGATGGTTTCTCAACCATTCCTTAACTTCAAACTCCCATATCTCGCGAACGGATTGACGAACTCGAGAAATTCCTGTTGAATCTGAAAGTAGAAACTCGCCCGATTACAATGGTGTGTGTACTTTTCCCCTAGGCCATAGTAGTTATTGGTTTCAAGTATCAAATCAGCGAAAATTTTGATGGTTTCTCAACCATTCCTTAACTTCAAACTCCCATATCTCGCGAACGGATTGACGAACTCGAGAAATTCCTGTCGAAGCTGAAAGTAGAAACTCGCCCGATCACAATGGAGAGTGTACTTTTCCCCTAGGCCATAGTAGTTATTGGTTTCGGGTATCAGACTTGCGAAAATTTTGATGGTTGCTCAAGCGTTCCTTAACTTCGAACTCCCATATCTCGCGAAGGGATTGACGAACTCGAGAAATTCCAGTTGCATCTGAAAGTAGAATCTCGCCCGATTTCAATGGTGTGTGTACTTTTCCCCTAGGCCATTGCAGTTATTGGTTTCGAGTATCAGACTTGCGAAAATTTTGATGGTTGCTCAAGCGTTCCTTAACTTCAAACTCCCATATCTCGCGAACGGATTCACGAACTCGAGAAATTCCTGTTGCATCTGAAAGTAGAAACTCGCCCGATTACAAGGGTGTGTGCACTTTTCCCCTAGACCTTAGTGGTTATTGGTTTCGAGTATCAGACTTGCGAAAATTTTGATGGTTGCTCAAGCGTTCCTTAACTTCAAACTCCCATATCTCGCGAACGGATTGACGAACTCGAGAAATTCCTGTTGCATCGGAAAGTAGAAACTCGCCGGATTACAATGGTGTGTGTACTTTTCCCCTAGGCTATTCCAGTTATTGGTTTCGAGTATCAAATCAGCGAAAATTTTGATGGTTTCTCAACCATTCCTTAACTTCAAACTCCTATATCTCGCGAACGGATTGACGAACTCGAGAAATTCCGGTTGAATCTGAAAGTAGAAACTCGCCCGATTACAATGGTGTGTGTACTTTTCCCCTAGGCCATAGTAGTTATTGGTTTCGAGTATCAGACTTGCGAAAATTTTGATGGTTGCTCAAGCGTTCCTTAACTTCGAACTCCCATATCTCGCGAAGGGATTGACGAACTCGAGAAATTCCAGTTGCATCTGAAAGTAGAATCTCGCCCGATTTCAATGGTGTGTGTACTTTTCCCCTAGGCCATTGCAGTTATTGGTTTCGAGTATCAGACTTGCGAAAATTTTGATGGTTGCTCAAGCGTTCCTTAACTTCAAACTCCCATATCTCGCGAACGGATTGACGAACTCGAGAAGTTCCTGTTGCATCTGAAAGTAGAAACCCACCCGATAACAATGGTGTGTGTACTTTTCCCCTAGGCCATAGTAGTTATTGGTTTCGAGTATCAGACTTGCGAAAATTTTGATGGTTGCTCAAGCGTTCCTTAACTTCAAACTCCCATATCTCGCGAACGGATTGACGAACTCGAGAAATTCCAGTTGCATCTGAAAGTAGAATCTCGCCCGATTTCAATGGTGTGTATACTTTTCCCCTAGGCCATTGCAGTTATTGGTTTCGAGTATCAAATCAGCGAAAATTTTGATGGTTTCTCAACCATTCCTTAACTTCAAACTCCCATATCTCGCGAACGGATTGACGAACTCGAGAAATTCCTGTTGAATCTGAAAGTAGAATCTCGCCCGATTTCAATGGTGTGTTTACTTTTCCCCTAGGCCATTCCAGTTATTGGTTTCGAGTATCAAATCAGCGAAAATTTTGATGGTTTCTCAACCATTCCTTAACTTCAAACTCCCATATCTCGCAAACGGATTGACGAACTCGAGAAATTCCAGTTGCATCTGAAAGTAGAATCTCGCCCGATTACAATGGTGTGTGTACTTTTCCCCTAGGCCATTGTAGTTGTTGGTTTCGGGTATCAGACTTGCGAAAATTTTGATGGATCCTCAACCATTCCTTAATTTCAAACTCCCATATCTCGCAAACGGATTGACGAACTCGAGAAATTCCTGTTGCATCTGAAAGTAGAATCTCGCCCGATTTCAATGGTGTGTGTACTTTTCCCCTAGGCCATTCCAGTTATTGGTTTCGAGTATCAAATCAGCGAAAATTTTGATGGTTTCTCAACCATTCCTTAACTTCAAACTCCCATATCTCGCGAACGGATTGACGAACTCGAGAAATTCCTGTTGAATCTGAAAGTAGGATCTCGCCCGATTTCAATGGTGTGTTTACTTTTCCCCTAGGCCATTGCAGTTATTGGTTTCGAGTATCAGACTTGCGAAAATTTTGATGGTTGCTCAAGCGTTCCTTAACTTCAAACTCCCATATCTCGCGAACGGATTGACGAACTCGAGAAATTCCTGTTGCATCGGAAAGTAGAAACTCGCCGGATTACAATGGTGTGTGTACTTTTCCCCTAGGCCATTCCAGTTATTGGTTTCGAGTATCAAATCAGCGAAAATTTTGATGGTTTCTCAACCATTCCTTAACTTCAAACTCCCATATCTCGCGAACGGATTGACGAACTCGAGAAATTCCTGTTGAATCTGAAAGTAGAAACTCGCCCGATTACAATGGTGTGTGTACTTTTCCCCTAGGCCATAGTAGTTATTGGTTTCAAGTATCAAATCAGCGAAAATTTTGATGGTTTCTCAACCATTCCTTAACTTCAAACTCCCATATCTCGCGAACGGATTGACGAACTCGAGAAATTCCTGTCGAAGCTGAAAGTAGAAACTCGCCCGATCACAATGGAGAGTGTACTTTTCCCCTAGGCCATAGTAGTTATTGGTTTCGGGTATCAGACTTGCGAAAATTTTGATGGTTGCTCAAGCGTTCCTTAACTTCGAACTCCCATATCTCGCGAAGGGATTGACGAACTCGAGAAATTCCAGTTGCATCTGAAAGTAGAATCTCGCCCGATTTCAATGGTGTGTGTACTTTTCCCCTAGGCCATTGCAGTTATTGGTTTCGAGTATCAGACTTGCGAAAATTTTGATGGTTGCTCAAGCGTTCCTTAACTTCAAACTCCCATATCTCGCGAACGGATTCACGAACTCGAGAAATTCCTGTTGCATCTGAAAGTAGAAACTCGCCCGATTACAAGGGTGTGTGCACTTTTCCCCTAGACCTTAGTGGTTATTGTTTTCGAGTATCAGACTTGCGAAAATTTTGATGGTTGCTCAAGCGTTCCTTAACTTCAAACTCCCATATCTCGCGAACGGATTGACGAACTCGAGAAATTCCTGTTGCATCGGAAAGTAGAAACTCGCCGGATTACAATGGTGTGTGTACTTTTCCCCTAGGCTATTCCAGTTATTGGTTTCGAGTATCAAATCAGCGAAAATTTTGATGGTTTCTCAACCATTCCTTAACTTCAAACTCCTATATCTCGCGAACGGATTGACGAACTCGAGAAATTCCGGTTGAATCTGAAAGTAGAAACTCGCCCGATTACAATGGTGTGTGTACTTTTCCCCTAGTCTATTCCAGTTATTGGTTTCAAGTATCAAATCAGCGAAAATTTTGATGGATCCTCAACCATTCCTTAATTTCAAACTCCCATATCTCGCAAACGGATTGACGAACTCGAGAAATTCCTGTTGCATCTGAAAGTAGAATCTCGCCCGATTTCAATGGTGTGTGTACTTTTCCCCTAGGCCATTGCAGTTATTGGTTTCGAGTATCAGACTTGCGAAAATTTTGATGGTTTATCAAGCGTTCCTTAAATTCTAACTCCCATATCTCGCAAACGGATTGACGAACTCGAGAAGTTCCTGTTGAATATGAAAGTAGAAACTCGCCCGATTACAATGGTGTGTGTACTTTTCCCCTAGGCCATAGTAGTTATTGGTTTCGGGTATCAGACTTGCGAAAATTTTGATGGTTGCTCAAGCGTTCCTTAACTTCAAACTCCCATATCTCGCGAACGGATTGACGAACTCGAGAAATTCCTGTTGCATCTGAAAGTAGAAACCCACCCGATAACAGTGGTGTGTGTACTTTTCCCCTAGGCCATAGTAGTTATTGGTTTCGAGTATCAGACTTGCGAAAATTTTGATGGTTGCTCAAGCGTTCCTTAACTTCAAACTCCCATATCTCGCGAAGGGATTGACGAACTCGAGAAATTCCAGTTGCATCTGAAAGTAGAATCTCGCCCGATTTCAATGGTGTGTGTACTTTTCCCCTAGGCCATTGCAGTTATTGGTTTCGAGTATCAGACTTGCGAAAATTTTGATGGTTGCTCAAGCGTTCCTTAACTTCAAACTCCCATATCTCGCGAACGGATTCACGAACTCGAGAAATTCCTGTTGCATCTGAAAGTAGAAACTCGCCCGATTACAACGGTTTGTGTAATTTTGCCCTAGGCCATATTAGTTATTGGTTTCGAGTATCAGACTTGCGAAAATTTTGATGGTTTCTCAAGCGTTCCTTAACTTCAAACTCCCATATCTCGCGAACGGATTGACGAACTCGAGAAATTCCTGTTGCATCTGAAAGTAGAAGCTCGCCGGATTACAACGGTGTGTGTACTTTACCCCTAGGCCATTCCAATTATTGGTTTCGAGTATCAAATCAGCGAAAATTTTGATGGTTTCTCAACCATTCCTTAACTTCAAACTCCCATATCTCGCGAACGGATTGACGAACTCGAGAAATTCCTGTCGAAGCTGAAAGTAGAAACTGGTCCGATTACAATGGTGTGTGAACTTTTCCCCTAGGTCATAGTAGTTATTGGTTTCGGGTATCAGACTTGCGAAAATTTTGATGGTTGCTCAAGCGTTCCTTAACTTAAAACACCCATATCTCGCGAACGGATTGACGAACTGGAGAAATTCCTGTTGCATCTGAAAGTAGAAACCCACCCGATAACAATGGTGTGTGTACTTTTCCCCTAGGCTATAGTAGTTATTGCTTTCGAAAATCAGACTTGCGAAAATTTTGATGGTTGCTCAAGCGTTCCTTAACTTCAAACTCCCATATCTCGCGAACGGATTCACGAACTCGAGAAATTCCTGTTGCATCTGAAAGTAGAAACTCGCCCGATTACAATGGTGTGTGCACTTTTCACCTAGACCTTTGTAGTTATTGGTTTCGCGTATCAGACTTGCGAAAAATTTGATGGTTGCTCAAGCGTTCCTTAGCTTCAAACTCCCATATCTCGCGAACGGATTGACGAACTCGAGAAATTCCTTTTGCATCGGAAAGTAGAAACTCGCCGGATTACAATGGTGTGTGTACTTTTCCCCTAGGCCATTCCAGTTACTGGTTTCGAGTATCAAATCAGCGAAAATTTTGATGGTTGCTCAAGCGTTCCTTAACTTCAAACTCCCATATCTCGCGAACGGATTGACGAACTCGAGAAATTCCTGTTGAATCTGAAAGTAGAAACTCGCCCGATTACAATGGTGTGTGTACTTTTCCTCTAGGCCATACTAGTTATTGGTTTCGGGTATCAGACTTGCGAAAATTTTGATGGTTGCTCAAGCGTTCCTTAACTTCAAACTCCCATATCTCGCGAACGGATTGACGAACTCGAGAAATTCCTGTTGCATCTGAAAGTAGAAACCCACCCGATAACAATGGTGTGTGTACTTTTCCCCTAGACCTTAGTAGTTATTGGTTTCGAGTATCAGACTTGCGAAGATTTTGATGGTTGCTCAAGCGTTCCTTAACTTCAAACTCCCATATCTCGCGAACGGATTGACGAACTCGAGAAATTCCTGTTGCATCGGAAAGTAGGAACTCGCCGGATTACAATGGTGTGTGTACTTTTCCCCTAGGCCATTCCAATTATTGGTTTCGAGTATCAAATCAGCGAAAATTTTGATGGTTTCTCAACCATTCCTTATCTTCAAACTCCCATATCTCGCGAACGGATTGACGAACTCGAGAAATTCCTGTCGAAGCTGAAAGTAGAAACTCGCCCGATTACAATGGTGTGTGTACTTTTCCCATAGGCCATAGTAGTTATTGGTTTCGAGTATCAGACTTGCGAAAATTTTGATGGTTGCTCAAGCGTTCCTTAAATTCAAACTCCCATATCTCGCGAACGGATTGACGAACTCGAGAAATTCCTGTTCCATCGGAATGTAGAAACTCGCCGGATTACAATGGTGTGTGAACTTTTCCCCTAGGCCATTCCATTTATTGGTTTCGAGTATCAAATCAGCGAAAATTTTGATGGTTTCTCAACCATTCCTTAAATTCAAACTCCCATATCTCGCGAACGGATTGACGAACTCGAGAAATTCCTGTCGAATTTGAAAGTAGAAACTCGCCCGATTACAATGGTGTGTGTATTTTTCCCCTAGGCCTTTCCAGTTATTGGTTTCAAGTATCAAATCAGCGAAAATTTTGATGGTTCCTCAACCATTCCTTAATTTCAAACTCCCATATCTCGCAAACGGATTGACGAGCTTGAGTAATTCCAATTGCATCTGAAAGGAGAAACTCGCCCGATTTCAATGGTGTGTGTACTCTTCCGCTAGACCATAGTAGTTATTGGTTTCGAGTATCAGACTTGCGAAAATTTTGATGGTGTCTCAACCATTCCTTAACTTCGAACTCCCATATCTCGCGAACGGATTGACGAACTCGAGAAATTCCTGTTGCATCTGAAAGTAGAAACTCGCCCGATTACAACGGTTTGTGTAATTTTGCCCTAGGCCATAGTAGTTATTGGTTTCGAGTATCAGACTTGCGAAAATTTTGATGGTTCCTCAACCATTCCTTAATTTCAAACTCCCATATCTCGCGAACGGATTGACGAACTCGAGAAATTCCTGTTGCATCTGAAAGTAGAAGCGCGCCGGATTACAACGGTGTGTGTACTTTTCCCCTAGGCCATTCCAATTATTGGTTTTGAGTATCAAATCAGCGAAAATTTTGATGGTTGCTCAAGCGTTCCTTAACTTCAAACTCCCATATCTCGCGAACGGATTCACGAACTCGAGAAATTCCTGTTGCATCTGAAAGTAGAAACTCGCCCGATTACAATGGTGTGTGCACTTTTCCCCTAGACCTTTGTAGTTATTGGTTTCGAGTATCAGACTTGCGAAAAATTTGATGGTTGCTCAAGCGTTCCGTAGCTTCAAACTCCCATATCTCGCGAACGGATTGACGAACTCGAGAAATTCCTGTTGCATCGGAAAGTAGAAACTCGCCGGATTACAATGGTGTGTGTACTTTTCCCCTAGGCCATACCAGTTATTGGTTTCGAGTATCAAATCAGCGAAAATTTTGATGGTTGCTCAAGCGTTCCTTAACTTCAAACTCCCATATCTCGCGAACGGATTGACGAACTCGAGAAATTCCTGTTGAATCTGAAAGTAGAAACTCGCCCGATTACAATGGTGTGTGTACTTTTCCCCTAGGCCATAGTAGTTACTGGCTTCGGGTATCAGACTTGCGAAAATTTTGATGGTTGCTCAAGCGTTCCTTAACTTCAAACTCCCATATCTCGCGAACGGATTGACGAACTCGAGAAATTCCTGTTGCATCTGAAAGTAGAAACCCACTCGATAACAATGGTGTGTGTACTTTTCCCCTAGGCCATAGTAGTTATTGGTTTCGAGTATCAGACTTGCGAAAATTTTGATGGTTGCTCAAGCGTTCCTTAACTTCAAACTCCCATATCTCGCGAACGGATTGACGAACTCGAGAAATTCCTGTTGCATCTGAAAGGAGAAACTCGCCCGATTACAATGGTGTGTGTACTTTTCCCCTAGGCTATAGTAGTTATTGGTTTCGAGTATCAGACTTGCGAAAATTTTGATGGTTGCTCAAGCGTTCCTTAACTTCAAACTCCCATATCTCGCGAACGGATTGACGAACTCGAGAAATTCAAGATGCATCTGAAAGTAGAATCTCGCCCGATTTCAATGGTGTGTGTACTTTTCCCCTAGGCCATAGCAGTCATTGGTTTCGAGTATCAGACTTGCGAAAATTTTGATGGTTTCTCAACCATTCCTTAACTTCAAACTCCCATATCTCGCGAACGGATTGACGAACTCGAGAAATTCCTGTTGAATCTGAAAGTAGAAACTCGCCCGATTACAATGGTGTGTGTACTTCTCCCCTAGGCCATAGTAGTTATTGGTTTCAAGTTTCAAATAAGCGAAAATTTTGATGGTTTCTCAACCAGTCCTTAACTTCAAACTCCCATATCTCGCGAACGGATTGAAGAACTCGAGAAATTCCTGTCGAAGCTGAAAGTAGAAACTCGCCCGATTACAATGGTGTGTGTACTTTTCCCCTAGGCCATAATAGTTATTGGTTTCGGTATCAGACTTGCGAAAATTTTAATGGTTGCTCAAGCGTTCCTTAACTTCAAACTCCCATATCTCGCGAACGGATTGACGAACTCGAGAAATTCCTTTTGCATCTGAAAGTAGAAACTCGCCCGATTACAATGGTGTGTGTACTCTTCCCCTAGACCACAGTAGTTATTGGCTTCGAGTATCAGACTTGCGAAAGTTTTGATGGTTTCTCAACCATTCCTTAACTTCGAACTCCCATATCTCGCGAACGGATTGACGAACTCGAGAAATTCCTGTTGCATCTGAAAGTAGAAACTCGCCCGATTACAATGGTGTGTGTACTTTTCCCCTAGGCCATAGTAGTTATTGGTTTCAAGTATCAAATCAGCGAAAATTTTGATGGTTTCGCAACCATTCCTTAACTTCAAACTCCCATATCTCGCGAACGGATTGACGAACTCGAGAAATTCCTGTCGAAGCTGAAAGTAGAAACTCGTCCGATTTCAATGGTGTGTGTACTTTTCCCCTAGGCCATAGTAGTTATTGGTTTCGGGTATCAGACTTGCGAAAATTTTGATGGTTGCTCAAGCGTTCCTTAACTTCAAACTCCCATATCTCGCGAACGGATTCACGAACTCGAGAAATTCCTGTTGCATCTGAAAGTAGAAACTCGCCCGATTACAATGGTGTGTGCACTTTTCCCCTAGACCTTAGTAGTTATTGGTTTCGAGTATCAGACTTGCGAAAATTTTGATGGTTGCTCAAGCGTTCCTTAACTTCAAACTCCCATATCTCGCGAAGGGATTGACGAACTCGAGAAATTCCAGTTGCATCTGAAAGTAGAATCTCGCCCGATTTCAATGGTGTGTGTACTTTTCCCCTAGGCCATTCCAGTTATTGGTTTCGAGTATCAAATCAGCGAAAATTTTGATGGTTTCTCAACCATTCCTTAACTTCAAACTCCCATATCTCGCGAACGGATTGACGAACTCGAGAAATTCCTGTCGAAGCTGAAAGTAGAAACTCGTCCGATTTCAATGGTGTGTGTACTTTTCCCCTAGGCCATAGTAGTTATTGGTTTCGGGTATCAGACTTGCGAAAATTTTGATGGTTGCTCAAGCGTTCCTTAACTTCAAACTCCCATATCTCGCGAAGGGATTGACGAACTCGAGAAATTCCAGTTGCATCTGAAAGTAGAATCTCGCCCGATTTCAATGGTGTGTGTATTTTTCCCCTAGGCCTTTCCAGTTATTGGTTTCAAGTATCAAATCAGCGAAAATTTTGATGGTTCCTCAACCATTCCTTAATTTCAAACTCCCATATCTCGCAAACGGATTGACGAGCTTGAGTAATTCCAATTGCATCTGAAAGGAGAAACTCGCCCGATTTCAATGGTGTGTGTACTCTTCCGCTAGACCATAGTAGTTATTGGTTTCGAGTATCAGACTTGCGAAAATTTTGATGGTGTCTCAACCATTCCTTAACTTCGAACTCCCATATCTCGCGAACGGATTGACGAACTCGAGAAATTCCTGTTGCATCTGAAAGTAGAAACTCGCCCGATTACAACGGTTTGTGTAATTTTGCCCTAGGCCATAGTAGTTATTGGTTTCGAGTATCAGACTTGCGAAAATTTTGATGGTTCCTCAACCATTCCTTAATTTCAAACTCCCATATCTCGCGAACGGATTGACGAACTCGAGAAATTCCTGTTGCATCTGAAAGTAGAAGCGCGCCGGATTACAACGGTGTGTGTACTTTTCCCCTAGGCCATTCCAATTATTGGTTTTGAGTATCAAATCAGCGAAAATTTTGATGGTTGCTCAAGCGTTCCTTAACTTCAAACTCCCATATCTCGCGAACGGATTCACGAACTCGAGAAATTCCTGTTGCATCTGAAAGTAGAAACTCGCCCGATTACAATGGTGTGTGCACTTTTCCCCTAGACCTTTGTAGTTA
Source organism: Ptiloglossa arizonensis (assembly GCF_051014685.1). NCBI lineage: Eukaryota > Metazoa > Arthropoda > Insecta > Hymenoptera > Colletidae > Ptiloglossa > Ptiloglossa arizonensis. The sequence continues at coordinate 94,333 of NW_027479070.1, forward strand.
TTGGTTTCGAGTATCAGACTTGCGAAAAATTTGATGGTTGCTCAAGCGTTCCGTAGCTTCAAACTCCCATATCTCGCGAACGGATTGACGAACTCGAGAAATTCCTGTTGCATCGGAAAGTAGAAACTCGCCGGATTACAATGGTGTGTGTACTTTTCCCCTAGGCCATACCAGTTATTGGTTTCGAGTATCAAATCAGCGAAAATTTTGATGGTTGCTCAAGCGTTCCTTAACTTCAAACTCCCATATCTCGCGAACGGATTGACGAACTCGAGAAATTCCTGTTGAATCTGAAAGTAGAAACTCGCCCGATTACAATGGTGTGTGTACTTTTCCCCTAGGCCATAGTAGTTACTGGCTTCGGGTATCAGACTTGCGAAAATTTTGATGGTTGCTCAAGCGTTCCTTAACTTCAAACTCCCATATCTCGCGAACGGATTGACGAACTCGAGAAATTCCTGTTGCATCTGAAAGTAGAAACCCACTCGATAACAATGGTGTGTGTACTTTTCCCCTAGGCCATAGTAGTTATTGGTTTCGAGTATCAGACTTGCGAAAATTTTGATGGTTGCTCAAGCGTTCCTTAACTTCAAACTCCCATATCTCGCGAACGGATTGACGAACTCGAGAAATTCAAGATGCATCTGAAAGTAGAATCTCGCCCGATTTCAATGGTGTGTGTACTTTTCCCCTAGGCCATAGCAGTCATTGGTTTCGAGTATCAGACTTGCGAAAATTTTGATGGTTTCTCAACCATTCCTTAACTTCAAACTCCCATATCTCGCGAACGGATTGACGAACTCGAGAAATTCCTGTTGAATCTGAAAGTAGAAACTCGCCCGATTACAATGGTGTGTGTACTTCTCCCCTAGGCCATAGTAGTTATTGGTTTCAAGTTTCAAATAAGCGAAAATTTTGATGGTTTCTCAACCAGTCCTTAACTTCAAACTCCCATATCTCGCGAACGGATTGAAGAACTCGAGAAATTCCTGTCGAAGCTGAAAGTAGAAACTCGCCCGATTACAATGGTGTGTGTACTTTTCCCCTAGGCCATAATAGTTATTGGTTTCGGTATCAGACTTGCGAAAATTTTAATGGTTGCTCAAGCGTTCCTTAACTTCAAACTCCCATATCTCGCGAACGGATTGACGAACTCGAGAAATTCCTTTTGCATCTGAAAGTAGAAACTCGCCCGATTACAATGGTGTGTGTACTCTTCCCCTAGACCACAGTAGTTATTGGCTTCGAGTATCAGACTTGCGAAAGTTTTGATGGTTTCTCAACCATTCCTTAACTTCGAACTCCCATATCTCGCGAACGGATTGACGAACTCGAGAAATTCCTGTTGCATCTGAAAGTAGAAACTCGCCCGATTACAATGGTGTGTGTACTTTTCCCCTAGGCCATAGTAGTTATTGGTTTCAAGTATCAAATCAGCGAAAATTTTGATGGTTTCGCAACCATTCCTTAACTTCAAACTCCCATATCTCGCGAACGGATTGACGAACTCGAGAAATTCCTGTCGAAGCTGAAAGTAGAAACTCGTCCGATTTCAATGGTGTGTGTACTTTTCCCCTAGGCCATAGTAGTTATTGGTTTCGGGTATCAGACTTGCGAAAATTTTGATGGTTGCTCAAGCGTTCCTTAACTTCAAACTCCCATATCTCGCGAACGGATTCACGAACTCGAGAAATTCCTGTTGCATCTGAAAGTAGAAACTCGCCCGATTACAATGGTGTGTGCACTTTTCCCCTAGACCTTAGTAGTTATTGGTTTCGAGTATCAGACTTGCGAAAATTTTGATGGTTGCTCAAGCGTTCCTTAACTTCAAACTCCCATATCTCGCGAAGGGATTGACGAACTCGAGAAATTCCAGTTGCATCTGAAAGTAGAATCTCGCCCGATTTCAATGGTGTGTGTACTTTTCCCCTAGGCCATTCCAGTTATTGGTTTCGAGTATCAAATCAGCGAAAATTTTGATGGTTTCTCAACCATTCCTTAACTTCAAACTCCCATATCTCGCGAACGGATTGACGAACTCGAGAAATTCCTGTCGAAGCTGAAAGTAGAAACTCGTCCGATTTCAATGGTGTGTGTACTTTTCCCCTAGGCCATAGTAGTTATTGGTTTCGGGTATCAGACTTGCGAAAATTTTGATGGTTGCTCAAGCGTTCCTTAACTTCAAACTCCCATATCTCGCGAACGGATTCACGAACTCGAGAAATTCCTGTTGCATCTGAAAGTAGAAACTCGCCCGATTACAATGGTGTGTGCACTTTTCCCCTAGACCTTAGTAGTTATTGGTTTCGAGTATCAGACTTGCGAAAATTTTGATGGTTGCTCAAGCGTTCCTTAACTTCAAACTCCCATATCTCGCGAAGGGATTGACGAACTCGAGAAATTCCAGTTGCATCTGAAAGTAGAATCTCGCCCGATTTCAATGGTGTGTGTACTTTTCCCCTAGGCCATTCCAGTTATTGGTTTCGAGTATCAAATCAGCGAAAATTTTGATGGTTTCTCAACCATTCCTCAACTTCAGACTCCCATATCTCGCGAACGGATTGACGAACTCGAGAAATTCCTGTTGAATCTGAAAGTAGAAACTCGCCCGAATACAATGGTGTGTGTACTTTTCCCCTAGGCCATAGTAGTTACTGGTTTCGGGTATCAGACTTGCGAAAATTTTGATGGTTGCTCAAGCGTTCCTTAACTTCAAACTCCCATATCTCGCGAACGGATTGACGAACTCGAGAAATTCCTGTTGCATCTGAAAGTAGAAACCCACTCGATAACAATGGTGTGTGTACTTTTCCTCTAGGCCATAGTAGTTATTGGTTTCGAGTATCAGACTTTCGAAAATTTTGATGGTTGCTCAAGCGTTCCTTAACTTCAAACTCCCATATCTCGCGAACGGATTGACGAACTCGAGAAATTCCTGTTGCATCTGAAAGGAGAAACTCGCCCGATCACAATGGTGTGTGTACTTTTCCCCTAGGCCATAGTAGTTATTGGTTTCAAGTTTCAAATCAGCGAAAATTTTGATGGTTTCTCAACCATTCCTTAACTTCAAACTCCCATATCTCGCGAACGGATTGACGAACTCGAGAAATTCCTGTTGCATCTGAAAGTAGAAACTCGCCCGATTACAATGGTGTGTGTACTTTTCCCCTAGGCCATTCCGGTTGTTGGTGTCGAGTATCAAATCAGCGAAAATTTTGGTGGTTTCTAAACCATTCCTTAACTTCAAACTCCCATATCTCGCGAACGGATTGACGAACTCGAGAAATTCCATTTGCATCTGAAAGTAGAAACTCGCCCGATTACAATGGTGTGTGTACTCTTCCCCTAGACCATAGTAGTTATTGGCTTCGAGTATCAGACTTGCGAAAATTTTGATGGTTTCTCAACCATTCCTTAACTTCGAACTCCCATATCTCGCGAACGGATTGACGAACTCGAGAAATTCCTGTTGCATCTGAAAGTAGAAACTCGCCCGATTACAACGGTATGGGTACTTTTTCCCTAGGCCATTCCAGTTATTGGTTTCGGGTATCAGACTTGCGAAAATTTTGATGGTTTCTCAACCATTCCTTAACTTCAAACTCCCATATCTCGCGAACGATTTGACGAACTCGAGAAATTCCTATTGTATCTGAAAGGAGAAACTGGCCCGATTTCAACGGTATGGGTACTTTTTCCCTAGGCCATTCCAGTTATTGGTTTCGGGTATCAGACTTGCGAAAATTTTGATGGTTGCTCAAGCGTTCCTTAACTTCTAACTCCCATATCTCGCAAACGGATTGACGAACTCGAGAAATTCCTGTTGCATCTGAAAGTAGAAACTCGCCCGTCTACAATGGTGTGTGTACTTTCCCCTAGGCCATTATAGTTATTGGTTTCGAGTATCAGACCAGCGAAAATTTTGATGGTTCCTCAACCATTCCTTAATATCAAACTCCCATATCTCGCAAACGGATTGACGAACTCGAGTAATTCCAATTGCATCTGAAAGGAGAAACTCGCCCGATTTCAACGGTATGGGTACTTTTTCCCTAGGCCATTCCAGTTATTGGTTTCGGGTATCAGACTTGCGAAAATTTTGATGGTTTCTCAACCATTCCTAAACTTCAAACTCCCATATCTCGCGAACGGATTGACGAACACGAGAAATTCCTGTTGCATCTGAAAGTAGAAACTCGCCCGATTACAATGGTGTGTGTACTTTTCCCCTAGGCCATTCCGGTTGTTGGTGTCGAGTATCAAATCAGCGAAAATTTTGGTGGTTTCTAAACCATTCCTTAACTTCAAACTCCCATATCTCGCGAACGGATTGACGAACTCGAGAAATTCCTGTTGCATCTGAAAGTAGAAACTCGCCCGATTACAATGGTTTGTGTAATTTTGCCCTAGGCCATAGTAGTTATTGGTTTCGAGTATCAGACTTGCGAAAATTTTGATGGTTTCTCAAGCGTTCCTTAACTTCAAACTCCCATATCTCGCGAACGGATTGACGAACTCGAGAAATTCCTGTTGCATCTGAAAGTAGAAGCGCGCCGGATTACAACGGTGTGTGTACTTTTCCCCTAGGCCATTCCAATTATTGGTTTTGAGTATCAAATCAGCGAAAATTTTGATGGTTTCTCAACCATTCCTTAACTTCAAACTCCCATATCTCGCGAACGGATTGACGAACTCGAGAAATTCCTGTCGAAGCTGAAAGTAGAAACTCGTCCGATTACAATGGTGTGTGAACTTTTCCCCTAGGCCATAGTAGTTATTGGTTTCGGGTATCAGACTTGCGAAAATTTTGATGGTTGCTCAAGCGTTAATTACCTTAAAACTCCCATATCTCGCGAACGGATTGACGAACTGGAGAAATTCCTGTTGCATCTGAAAGTAGAAACCCACCCGATAACAATGGTGTGCGTACTTTTCCCCTAGGCCATAGTAGTTATTGCTTTCGAGTATCAGACTTGCGAAAATTTTGATGGTTGCTCAAGCGTTCCTTAACTTCAAACTCCCATATCTCGCGAACGGATTCACGAACTCGAGAAATTCCTGTTGCATCTGAAACTAGAAACTCGCCCGATTACAATGGTGTGTGTACTTTTCCCCTAGGCCATAGCAGTTATTGGTTTCGAGTATCAGACTTGCGAAAATTTTGATGGTTTCTCAACCATTCCTTAACTTCAAACTCCCATATCTCGCGAACGGATTGACGAACTCGAGAAATTCCTGTTGCATCTGAAAGTAGAAACTCGCCCGATTACAATGGTGTGTGTACTTTTCCCCTAGGCCATAGTAGTTATTGGTTTCAAGTATCAAATCAGCGAAAATTTTGATGGTTTCGCAACCATTCCTTAACTTCAAACTCCCATATCTCGCGAACGGATTGACGAACTCGAGACATTCCTGTCGAAGCTGAAAGTAGAAACTCGTCCGATTTCAATGGTGTGTGTACTTTTCCCCTAGGCCATAGTAGTTATTGGTTTCGGGTATCAGACTTGCGAAAATTTTGATGGTTGCTCAAGCGTTCCTTAACTTCAAACTCCCATATCTCGCGAACGGATTCACGAACTCGAGAAATTCCTGTTGCATCTGAAAGTAGAAACTCGCCCGATTACAATGGTGTGTGCACTTTTCCCCTAGACCTTAGTAGTTATTGGTTTCGAGTATCAGACTTGCGAAAATTTTGATGGTTGCTCAAGCGTTCCTTAACTTCAAACTCCCATATCTCGCGAAGGGATTGACGAACTCGAGAAATTCCAGTTGCATCTGAAAGTAGAATCTCGCCCGATTTCAATGGTGTGTGTACTTTTCCCCTAGGCCATTCCAGTTATTGGTTTCGAGTATCAAACCAGCGAAAATTTTGATGGTTTCTCAACCATTCCTTAACTTCAAACTCCCATATCTCGCGAACGGATTGACGAACTCGAGAAATTCCTGTCGAAGCTGAAAGTAGAAACTCGTCCGATTTCAATGGTGTGTGTACTTTTCCCCTAGGCCATAGTAGTTATTGGTTTCGGGTATCAGACTTGCGAAAATTTTGATGGTTGCTCAAGCGTTCCTTAACTTCAAACTCCCATATCTCGCGAACGGATTCACGAACTCGAGAAATTCCTGTTGCATCTGAAAGTAGAAACTCGCCCGATTACAATGGTGTGTGCACTTTTCCCCTAGACCTTAGTAGTTATTGGTTTCGAGTATCAGACTTGCGAAAATTTTGATGGTTGCTCAAGCGTTCCTTAACTTCAAACTCCCATATCTCGCGAAGGGATTGACGAACTCGAGAAATTCCAGTTGCATCTGAAAGTAGAATCTCGCCCGATTTCAATGGTGTGTGTACTTTTCCCCAAGGCCATTCCAGTTATTGGTTTCGAGTATCAAATCAGCGAAAATTTTGATGGTTTCTCAACCATTCCTCAACTTCAGACTCCCATATCTCGCGAACGGATTGACGAACTCGAGAAATTCCTGTTGAATCTGAAAGTAGAAACTCGCCCGAATACAATGGTGTGTGTACTTTTCCCCTAGGCCATAGTAGTTACTGGTTTCGGGTATCAGACTTGCGAAAATTTTGATGGTTGCTCAAGCGTTCCTTAACTTCAAACTCCCATATCTCGCGAACGGATTGACGAACTCGAGAAATTCCTGTTGCATCTGAAAGTAGAAACCCACTCGATAACAATGGTGTGTGTACTTTTCCTCTAGGCCATAGTAGTTATTGGTTTCGAGTATCAGACTTTCGAAAATTTTGATGGTTGCTCAAGCGTTCCTTAACTTCAAACTCCCATATCTCGCGAACGGATTGACGAACTCGAGAAATTCCTGTTGCATCTGAAAGGAGAAACTCGCCCGATTACAATGGTGTGTGTACTTTTCCCCTAGGCCATAGTAGTTATTGGTTTCGAGTATCAGACTTGCGAAAATTTTGATGGTTGCTCAAGCGTTCCTTAACTTCAAACTCCCATATCTCGCGAACGGATTGACGAACTCGAGAAATTCCTGTTGCATCTGAAAGTAGAAACTCGCCCGATTACAATGGTGTGTGTACTTTTCCCCTAGGCCATAGTAGTTATTGGTTTCAAGTTTCAAATCAGCGAAAATTTTGATGGTTTCTCAACCATTCCTTAACTTCAAACTCCCATATCTCGCGAACGGATTGACGAACTCGAGAAATTCCTGTTGCATCTGAAAGTAGAAACTCGCCCGATTACAATGGTGTGTGTACTTTTCCCCTAGGCCATTCCGGTTGTTGGTGTCGAGTATCAAATCAGCGAAAATTTTGGTGGTTTCTAAACCATTCCTTAACTTCAAACTCCCATATCTCGCGAACGGATTGACGAACTCGAGAAATTCCATTTGCATCTGAAAGTAGAAACTCGCCCGATTACAATGGTGTGTGTACTCTTCCCCTAGACCATAGTAGTTATTGGCTTCGAGTATCAGACTTGCGAAAATTTTGATGGTTTCTCAACCATTCCTTAACTTCGAACTCCCATATCTCGCGAACGGATTGACGAACTCGAGAAATTCCTGTTGCATCTGAAAGTAGAAACTCGCCCGATTACAACGGTATGGGTACTTTTTCCCTAGGCCATTCCAGTTATTGGTTTCGGGTATCAGACTTGCGAAAATTTTGATGGTTTCTCAACCATTCCTTAACTTCAAACTCCCATATCTCGCGAACGATTTGACGAACTCGAGAAATTCCTATTGTATCTGAAAGGAGAAACTGGCCCGATTTCAACGGTATGGGTAGTTTTTCCCTAGGCCATTCCAGTTATTGGTTTCGGGTATCAGACTTGCGAAAATTTTGATGGTTGCTCAAGCGTTCCTTAACTTCTAACTCCCATATCTCGCAAACGGATTGACGAACTCGAGAAATTCCTGTTGCATCTGAAAGTAGAAACTCGCCCGTCTACAATGGTGTGTGTACTTTCCCCTAGGCCATTATAGTTATTGGTTTCGAGTATCAGACCAGCGAAAATTTTGATGGTTCCTCAACCATTCCTTAATATCAAACTCCCATATCTCGCAAACGGATTGACGAACTCGAGTAATTCCAATTGCATCTGAAAGGAGAAACTCGCCCGATTTCAACGGTATGGGTACTTTTTCCCTAGGCCATTCCAGTTATTGGTTTCGGGTATCAGACTTGCGAAAATTTTGATGGTTTCTCAACCATTCCTAAACTTCAAACTCCCATATCTCGCGAACGGATTGACGAACACGAGAAATTCCTGTTGCATCTGAAAGTAGAAACTCGCCCGATTACAATGGTGTGTGTACTTTTCCCCTAGGCCATTCCGGTTGTTGGTGTCGAGTATCAAATCAGCGAAAATTTTGGTGGTTTCTAAACCATTCCTTAACTTCAAACTCCCATATCTCGCGAACGGATTGACGAACTCGAGAAATTCCTGTTGCATCTGAAAGTAGAAACTCGCCCGATTACAATGGTTTGTGTAATTTTGCCCTAGGCCATAGTAGTTATTGGTTTCGAGTATCAGACTTGCGAAAATTTTGATGGTTTCTCAAGCGTTCCTTAACTTCAAACTCCCATATCTCGCGAACGGATTGACGAACTCGAGAAATTCCTGTTGCATCTGAAAGTAGAAGCGCGCCGGATTACAACGGTGTGTGTACTTTTCCCCTAGGCCAGTCCAATTATTGGTTTTGAGTATCAAATCAGCGAAAATTTTGATGGTTTCTCAACCATTCCTTAACTTCAAACTCCCATATCTCGCGAACGGATTGACGAACTCGAGAAATTCCTGTCGAAGCTGAAAGTAGAAACTCGTCCGATTACAATGGTGTGTGAACTTTTCCCCTAGGCCATAGTAGTTATTGGTTTCGGGTATCAGACTTGCGAAAATTTTGATGGTTGCTCAAGCGTTAATTAACTTAAAACTCCCATATCTCGCGAACGGATTGACGAACTGGAGAAATTCCTGTTGCATCTGAAAGTAGAAACCCACCCGATAACAATGGTGTGTGTACTTTTCCCCTAGGCCATAGTAGTTATTGCTTTCGAGTATCAGACTTGCGAAAATTTTGATGGTTGCTCAAGCGTTCCTTAACTTCAAACTCCCATATCTCGCGAACGGATTCACGAACTCGAGAAATTCCTGTTGCATCTGAAACTAGAAACTCGCCCGATTACAATGGTGTGTGTACTTTTCCCCTAGGCCATAGCAGTTATTGGTTTCGAGTATCAGACTTGCGAAAATTTTGATGGTTTCTCAACCATTCCTTAACTTCAAACTCCCATATCTCGCGAACGGATTGACGAACTCGAGAAATTCCTGTTGAATCTGAAAGTAGAAACTCGCCCGATTACAATGGTGTGTGTACTTTTCCCCTAGGCCATACTAGTTATTGGTTTCGGGTATCAGACTTGCGAAAATATTGATGGTTGCTCAAGCGTTCCTTAACTTCAAACTCCCATATTTCGCGAACGGATTGACGAACTGGAGAAATTCCTGTTGCATCTGAAAGTAGAAACCCACCCGATAACAATGGTGTGTGTACTTTTCCCCTAGGCCATAGTAGTTATTGGTTTCGAGTATCAGACTTGCGAAAATTTTAATGGTTGCTTAAGCGTTCCTTAACTTCAAACTCCCATATCTCGCGAACGGATTGACGAACTCGAGAAATTCCTTTTGCATCTGAAAGTAGAAACTCGTCCGATTACAATGGTGTGTGTACTCTTCCCCTAGACCATAGTAGTTATTGGCTTCGAGTATCAGACTTGCGAAAGTTTTGATGGTTTCTCAACCATTCCTTAAATTCGAACTCCCATATCTCGCGAACGGATTGACGAACTCGAGAAATTCCTGTTGCATCTGAAAGTAGAAACTCGCCCGATTACAATGGTGTGTGTACTTTTCCCCTAGGCCATAGTAGTTATTGGTTTCAAGTATCAAATCAGCGAAAATTTTGATGGTTTCGCAACCATTCCTTAGCTTCAAACTCCCATATCTCGCGAACGGATTGACGAACTCGAGAAATTCCTGTCGAAGCTGAAAGTTGAAACTCGTCCGATTTCAATGATGTGTGTACTTTTCCCCCAGGCCATAGTAGTTATTGGTTTCGGGTATCAGACTTGCGAAAATTTTGATGGTTGCTCAAGCGTTCCTTAACTTCAAACTCCCATATCTCGAGAACGGATTCACGAACTCGAGAAATTCCTGTTGCATCTGAAAGTAGAAACTCGCCCGATTACAATGGTGTGTGCACTTTTCCCCTAGACCTTAGTAGTTATTGGTTTCGAGTATCAGACTTGCGAAAATTTTGATGGTTGCTCAAGCGTTCCTTAACTTCAAACTCCCATATCTCGCGAACGGATTGACGAACTCGAGAAATTCCTGTTGCATCTGAAAGTAGAAACCCACTCGATAACAATGGTGTGTGTACTTTACCCCTAGGCCATACTAGTTATTGGTTTCGAGTATCAGACTTGCGAAAATTTTGATGGTTGCTCAAGCGTTCCTTAACTTCAAACTCCCATATCTCGCGAACGGATTCACGAACTCGAGAAATTCCTGTTGCATCTGAAAGTAGAAGCTCGCCCGATTACAATGGTGTGTGCACTTTTCCCCTAGACCTTAGTAGTTATTGGTTTCGAGTATCAGACTTGCGAAAATTTTGATGGTTGCTCAAGCGTTCCTTAACTTCAAACTCCCATATCTCGCGAACGGATTGACGAACTCGAGAAATTCCTGTTGCATCGGAAAGTAGAAACTCGCCGGATTACAATGGTGTGTGTACTTTTCCCCTAGGCCATTCCAGTTATTGGTTTCGAGTATCACATCAGCGAAAATTTTGATGGTTTCTCAACCATTCCTTAACTTCAAACTCCCATATCTCGCGAACGGATTGACGAACTCGAGAAATTCCTGTTGCATCTGAAAGTAGAAACCCACTCGATAACAATGGTGTGTGCACTTTTCCCCTAGGCCATAGTAGTTATTGGTTTCGAGTATCAGACTTGCGAAAATTTTGATGGTTGCTCAAGCGTTCCTTAACTTCAAACTCCCATATCTCGCGAACGGATTGACGAACTCGAGAAATTCCTGTTGCATCTGAAAGGAGAAACTCGCCCGATTACAATGGTGTGTGTACTTTTCCCCTAGGCTATAGTAGTTATTGGTTTCGAGTATCAGACTTGCGAAAATTTTGATGGTTGCTCAAGCGTTCCTTAACTTCAAACTCCCATATCTCGCGAACGGATTGACGAACTCGAGAAATTCCAGATGCATCTGAAAGTAGAATCTCGCCCGATTTCAATGGTGTGTGTACTTTTCCCCTAGGCCATAGCAGTCATTGGTTTCGAGTATCAGACTTGCGAAAATTTTGATGGTTTCTCAACCATTCCTTAACTTCAAACTCCCATATCTCGCGAACGGATTGACGAACTCGAGAAATTCCTGTTGAATCTGAAAGTAGAAACTCGCCCGATTACAATGGTGTGTGTACTTTTCCCCTAGGCCATAGTAGTTATTGGTTTCAAGTTTCAAATAAGCGAAAATTTTGATGGTTTCTCAACCAGTCCTTAACTTCAAACTCCCATATCTCGCGAACGGATTGAAGAACTCGAGAAATTCCTGTCGAAGCTGAGAGTAGAAACTCGCCCGATTACAATGGTGTGTGTACTTTTCCCCTAGGCCATAATAGTTATTGGTTTCGGTATCAGACTTGCGAAAATTTTAATGGTTGCTCAAGCGTTCCTTAACTTCAAACACCCATATCTCGCGAACGGATTGACGAACTCGAGAAATTCCTTTTGCATCTGAAAGTAGAAACTCGCCCGATTACAATGGTGTGTGTACTCTTTCCCTAGACCATAGTAGTTATTGGCTTCGAGTATCAGACTGGCGAAAGTTTTGATGGTTTCTCAACCATTCCTTAACTTCGAACTCCCATATCTCGCGAACGGATTGACGAACTCGAGAAATTCCTGTTGCATCTGAAAGTAGAAACTCGCCCGATTACAATGGTGTGTGTACTTTTCCCCTAGGCCATAGTAGTTATTGGTTTCAAGTATCAAATCAGCGAAAATTTTGATGGTTTCGTAACCATTCCTTAACTTCAAACTCCCATATCTCGCGAACGGATTGACGAACTCGAGAAATTCCTGTCGAAGCTGAAAGTAGAAACTCGTCCGATTTCAATGGTGTGTGTACTTTTCCCCTAGGCCATAGTAGTTATTGGTTTCGGGTATCAGACTTGCGAAAATTTTGATGGTTGCTCAAGCGTTCCTTAACTTCAAACTCCCATACCTCGCGAACGGATTCACGAACTCGAGAAATTCCTTTTGCATCTGAAAGTAGAAACTCGCCCGATTACAATGGTGTGTGCACTTTTCCCCTAGACCTTAGTAGTTATTGGTTTCGAGTATCAGACTTGCGAAAATTTTGATGGTTGCTCAAGCGTTCCTTAAATTCAAACTCCCATATCTCGCGAAGGGATTGACGAACTCGAGAAATTCCAGTTGCATCTGAAAGTAGAATCTCGCCCGATTTCAATGGTGTGTGTACTTTTCCCCTAGGCCATTCCAGTTATTGGTTTCGAGTACCAAATCAGCGAAAATTTTGATGGTTTCTCAACCATTCCTTAACTTCAGACTCCCATATCTCGCGAACGGATTGACGAACTCGAGAAATTCCTGTTGAATCTGAAAGTAGAAACTCGCCCGAATACAATGGTGTGTGTACTTTTCCCCTAGGGCATAGTAGTTACTGGTTTCGGGTATCAGACTTGCGAAAATTTTGATGGTTGCTCAAGCGTTCCTTAACTTCAAACTCCCATATCTCGCGAACGGATTGACGAACTCGAGAAATTCCTGTTGCATCTGAAAGTAGAAACCCACTCGATAACAATGGTGTGTGTACTTTTCCCCTAGGCCATAGTAGTTATTGGTTTCGAGTATCAGACTTTCGAAAATTTTGATGGTTGCTCAAGCGTTCCTTAACTTCAAACTCCCATATCTCGCGAACGGATTGACGAACTCGAGAAATTCCTGTTGCATCTGAAAGGAGAAACTCGCCCGATTACAATGGTGTGTGTACTTTTCCCCTAGGCCATAGTAGTTATTGGTTTCGAGTATCAGACTTGCGAAAATTTTGATGGTTGCTCAAGCGTTCCTTAACTTCAAACTCCCATATCTCGCGAACGGATTAACGAACTCGAGAAATTCCAGATGCATCTGAAAGTAGAAACTCGCCCGATTACAATGGTGTGTGTACTTTTCCCCTAGGCCGTAGTAGTTATTCGTTTCGAGTATCAGACTTGCGAAAATTTTGATGGTTTCTCAACCATTCCTTAACTTCGAACTCCCATATCTCGCGAACGGATTGACGAACTCGAGAAATTCCTGTTGCATCTGAAAGTAGAAACTCGCCCGATTTCAATGGTGTGTGTACTTTTCCCCTAGGCCATTGCAGTTATTGGTTTCGACTATCAGACTTGCGAAAATTTTGATGGTTGCTCAAGCGTTCCTCAACTTCAAACTCCCATATCTCGCGAACGGATTCACGAACTCGAGAAATTCCTGTCGAAGCTGAAAGTAGAAACTCGCCCGATTACAATGGTGTGTGTACTTTTCCCCTAGGCCATAGTAGTTATTGGTTTCGGTATCAGACTTGCGAAAATTTTAATGGGTGCTCAAGCGTTCCTTAACTTCAAACTCCCATATCTCGCGAACGGATTGACGAACTCGTGAAATTCCTTTTGCATCTGAAAGTAGAAACTCGCCCGATTACAATGGTGTGTGTACTCTTTCCCTAGACCATAGTAGTTATTGGCTTCGAGTATCAGACTTGCGAAAGTTTTGATGGTTTCTCAACCATTCCTTAACTTCGAACTCCCATATCTCGCGAACGGATTGACGAACTCGAGAAATTCCTGTTGCATCTGAAAGTAGAAACTCGCCCGATTACAATGGTGTGTGTACTTTTCCCCTAGGCCATAGTTGTTATTGGTTTCAAGTATCAAATCAGCGAAAATTTTGATGGTTTCGCAACCATTCCTTAACTTCAAACTCCCATATCTCGCGAACGGATTGACGAACTCGAGAAATTCCTGTCGAAGCTGAAAGTAGAAACTCGTCCGATTTCAATGGTGTGTGTACTTTTCCCCTAGGCCATAGTAGTTATTGGTTTCGGGTATCAGACTTGCGAAAATTTTGATGGTTTCTCAACCATTCCTTAACTTCGAACTCCCATATCTCGCGAAAGGATTGACGAACTCGAGAAATTCCTGTTGCATCTGAAAGTAGAAACTCGCCCGATTTCAATGGTGTGTGTACTTTTCCCCTAGGCCGTAGTAGTTATTCGTTTCGAGTATCAGACTTGCGAAAATTTTGATGGTTTCTCAACCATTCCTTAACTTCGAACTCCCATATCTCGCGAACGGATTGACGAACTCGAGAAATTCCTGTTGCATCTGAAAGTAGAAACTCGCCCGATTTCAATGGTGTGTGTACTTTTCCCCTAGGCCATTGCAGTTATTGGTTTCGACTATCAGACTTGCGAAAATTTTGATGGTTGCTCAAGCGTTCCTCAACTTCAAACTCCCATATCTCGCGAACGGATTCACGAACTCGAGAAATTCCTGTCGAAGCTGAAAGTAGAAACTCGCCCGATTACAATGGTGTGTGTAATTTTCCCCTAGGCCATAGTAGTTATTGGTTTCGGTATCAGACTTGCGAAAATTTTAATGGGTGCTCAAGCGTTCCTTAACTTCAAACTCCCATATCTCGCGAACGGATTGACGAACTCGTGAAATTCCTTTTGCATCTGAAAGTAGAAACTCGCCCGATTACAATGGTGTGTGTACTCTTTCTCTAGACCATAGTAGTTATTGGCTTCGAGTATCAGACTTGCGAAAGTTTTGATGGTTTCTCAACCATTCCTTAACTTCGAACTCCCATATCTCGCGAACGGATTGACGAACTCGAGAAATTCCTGTTGCATCTGAAAGTAGAAACTCGCCCGATTACAATGGTGTGTGTACTTTTCCCCTAGGCCATAGTTGTTATTGGTTTCAAGTATCAAATCAGCGAAAATTTTGATGGTTTCGCAACCATTCCTTAACTTCGAACTCCCATATCTCGCGAACGGATTGACGAACTCGAGAAATTCCTGTCGAAGCTGAAAGTAGAAACTCGTCCGATTTCAATGGTGTGTGTACTTTTCCCCTAGGCCATAGTAGTTATTGGTTTCGGGTATCAGACTTGCGAAAATTTTGATGGTTGCTCAAGCGTTCCTTAACTTCAAACTCCCATACCTCGCGAACGGATTCACGAACTCGAGAAATTCCTTTTGCATCTGAAAGTAGAAACTCGCCCGATTACAATGGTGTGTGCACTTTTCCCCTAGACCTTAGTAGTTATTGGTTTCGAGTATCAGACTTGCGAAAATTTTGATGGTTGCTCAAGCGTTCCTTAAATTCAAACTCCCATATCTCGCGAAGGGATTGACGAACTCGAGAAATTCCAGTTGCATCTGAAAGTAGAATCCCGCCCGATTTCAATGGTGTGTGTACTTTTCCCCTAGGCCATTCCAGTTATTGGTTTCGAGTTCCAAATCAGCGAAAATTTTGATGGTTTCTCAACCATTCCTTAACTTCAGACTCCCATATCTCGCGAACGGATTGACGAACTCGAGAAATTCCTGTTGAATCTGAAAGTAGAAACTCGCCCGAATACAATGGTGTGTGTACTTTTCCCCTAGGGCATAGTAGTTACTGGTTTCGGGTATCAGACTTGCGAAAATTTTGATGGTTGCTCAAGCGTTCCTTAACTTCAAACTCCCATATCTCGCGAACGGATTGACGAACTCGAGAAATTCCTGTTGCATCTGAAAGTAGGAACCCACTCGATAACAATGGTGTGTGTACTTTTCCCCTAGGCCATAGTAGTTATTGGTTTCGAGTATCAGACTTTCGAAAATTTTGATGGTTGCTCAAGCGTTCCTTAACTTCAAACTCCCATATCTCGCGAACGGATTGACGAACTCGAGAAATTCCTGTTGCATCTGAAAGGAGAAACTCGCCCGATTACAATGGTGTGTGTACTTTTCCCCTAGGCCATAGTAGTTATTGGTTTCGAGTATCAGACTTGCGAAAATTTTGATGGTTGCTCAAGCGTTCCTTAACTTCAAACTCCCATATCTCGCGAACGGATTAACGAACTCGAGAAATTCCAGATGCATCTGAAAGTAGAAACTCGCCCGATTTCAATGGTGTGTGTACTTTTCCCCTAGGCCATTGCAGTTATTGGTTTCGACTATCAGACTTACGAAAATTTTGATGGTTGCTCAAGCGTTCCTCAACTTCAAACTCCCATATCTCGCGAACGGATTCACGAACTCGAGAAATTCCTGTCGAAGCTGAAAGTAGAAACTCGCCCGATTACAATGGTGTGTGTACTTTTCCCCTAGGCCATAGTAGTTATTGGTTTCGGTATCAGACTTGCGAAAATTTTAATGGTTGCTCAAGCGTTCCTTAACTTCAAACTCCCATATCTCGCGAACGGATTGACGAACTCGTGAAATTCCTTTTGCATCTGAAAGTAGAAACTCGCCCGATTACAATGGTGTGTGTACTCTTTCCCTAGACCATAGTAGTTATTGGCTTCGAGTATCAGACTTGCGAAAGTTTTGATGGTTTCTCAACCATTCCTTAACTTCGAACTCCCATATCTCGCGAACGGATTGACGAACTCGAGAAATTCCTGTTGCATCTGAAAGTAGAAACTCGCCCGATTACAATGGTGTGTGTACTTTTCCCCTAGGCCATAGTTGTTATTGGTTTCAAGTATCAAATCAGCGAAAATTTTGATGGTTTCGCAACCATTCCTTAACTTCAAACTCCCATATCTCGCGAACGGATTGACGAACTCGAGAAATTCCTGTCGAAGCTGAAAGTAGAAACTCGTCCGATTTCAATGGTGTGTGTACTTTTCCCCTAGGCCATAGTAGTTATTGGTTTCGGGTATCAGACTTGCGAAAATTTTGATGGTTGCTCAAGCGTTCCTTAACTTCAAACTCCCATATCTCGCGAACGGATTGACGAACTCGAGAAATTCCAGTTGCATCTGAAAGTAGAATCTCGCCCGATTTCAATGGTGTGTGTACTTTTCCCCTAGACCTTAGTAGTTATTGGTTTCGAGTATCAGACTTGCGAAAATTTTGATGGTTGCTCAAGCGTTCCTTAACTTCAAACTCCCATATCTCGCGAAGGGATTGACGAACTCGAGAAATTCCAGTTGCATCTGAAAGTAGAATCTCGCCCGATTTCAATGGTGTGTGTACTTTTCCCCTAGGCCATTCCAGTTATTGGTTTCGAGTATCAAATCAGCGAAAATTTTGATGGTTTCTCAACCATTCCTTAACTTCAGACTCCCATATCTCGCGAACGGATTGACGAACTCGAGAAATTCCTGTTGAATCTGAAAGTAGAAACTCGCCCGAATGCAATGGTGTGTGTACTTTTCCCCTAGGCCATTCCAGTTATTGGTTTCGGGTATCAGACTTGCGAAAATTTTGATGGTTTCTCAACCATTCCTTAACTTCAAACTCCCATATCTCGCGAACGATTTGACGAACTCGAGAAATTCCTATTGCATCTGAAAGCAGGAACTCGCCCGATTACAACGGTTTGTGTAATTTTGCCCTAGGCCATAGTAGTTATTGGTTTCGAGTATCAGACTTGCGAAAATTTTGATGGTTTATCAAGCGTTCCTTAACTTCTAACTCCCATATCTCGCAAACGGATTGACGAACTCGAGAAATTCCTGTTGCATCTGAAAGTAGAAACTTTCCCGATTTCAATGGTGTGTGTACTTTTCCCCTAGGCCATAGTAGTTATTGGTTTCGAGTATCAGACTTGCGAAAATTTTGATGGTTGCTCAAGCGTTCCTTAACTTCAAACTCCCATATCTCGCGAACGGATTGACGAACTCGAGAAATTCCAGATGCATCTGAAAGTAGAATCTCGCCCGATTTCAATGGTGTGTGTACTTTTCCCCTAGGCCATAGCAGTCATTGGTTTCGAGTATCAGACTTGCGAAAATTTGAGGGTTTCTCAACCATTCCTTAACTTCAAACTCCCATATCTCGCGAACGGATTGACGAACTCGAGAAAATCCTGTTGAATCTGAAATTAGAAACTCGCCCGATTACAATGGTGTGTGTACTTTTTCCCTAGGCCATAGTAGTTATTGGTTTCAAGTTTCAAATAAGCGAAAATTTTGATGGTTTCTCAACCAGTCCTTAACTTCAAACTCCCATATCTCGCGAACGGATTGACGAACTCGAGAAATTCCTGTCGAAGCTGAAAGTAGAAACTCGCCCGATTACAATGGTGTGTGTACTTTTCCCCTAGGCCATAGTAGTTATTGGTTTCGGTATCAGACTTGCGAAAATTTTAATGGTTGCTCAAGCGTTCCTTAACTTCAAACTCCCATATCTCGCGAACGGATTGACGAACTCGAGAAATTCCTTTTGCATCTGAAAGTAGAAACTCGCCCGATTACAATGGTGTGTGTACTCTTCCCCTAGACCATAGTAGTTATTGGCTTCGAGTATCAGACTTGCGAAAGTTTTGATGGTTTCTCAACCATTCCTTAACTTCGAACTCCCATATCTCGCGAACGGATTGACGAACTCGAGAAATTCCTGTTGCATCTGAAAGTAGAAACTCGCCCGATTACAATGGTGTGTGTACTTTTCCCCTAGGCCATAGTAGTTATTGGTTTCAAGTATCAAATCAGCGAAAATTTTAATGGTTTCGCAACCATTCCTTAGCTTCAAACTCCCATATCTCGCGAACGGATTGACGAACTCGAGAAATTCCTTTCGAAGCTGAAAGTTGAAACTCGTCCGATTTCAATGATGTGTGTACTTTTCCCCCAGGCCATAGTAGTTACTGGTTTCGGGTATCAGACTTGCGAAAATTTTGATGGTTGCTCAAGCGTTCCTTAACTTCAAACTCCCATATCTCGGGAACGGATTCACGAACTCGAGAAATTCCTGTTGCATCTGAAAGTAGAAACTCGCCCGATTACAATGGTGTGTGCACTTTTCCCCTAGACCTTAGTAGTTATTGGTTTCGAGTATCAGACTTGCGAAAATTTTGATGGTTGCTCAAGCGTTCCTTAACTTCAAACTCCCATATCTCGCGAAGGGATTGACGAACTCGAGAAATTCCAGTTGCATCTGAAAGTAGAATCTCGCCCGATTTCAATGGTGTGTGTACTTTTCCCCTAGGCCATAGTAGTTACTGGTTTCGGGTATAAGACTTGCGAAAATTTTGATGGTTGCTCAAGCGTCCCTTAACTTCAAACTCCCATATCTCGCGAACGGATTCACGAACTCGAGAAATTCCTGTTGCATCTGAAAGTAGAAACCCACTCGATAACAATGGTGTGTGTACTTTACCCCTAGGCCATTCCAGTTATTGGTTTCGAGTATCACATTAGCGAAAATTTTGATGGTTTCTCAACCATTCCTTAACTTCAGACTCCCATATCTCGCGAACGGATTGACGAACTCGAGAAATTCCTGTTGAATCTGAAAGTAGAAACTCGCCCGATTACAATGGTGTGTGTACTTTTCCCCTAGGCCATAGTAGTTACTGGTTTCGGGTATCAGACTTGCGAAAATTTTGATGGTTGCTCAAGCGTTCCTTAACTTCAAACTCCCATATCTCGCGAACGGATTGACGAACTCGAGAAATTCCTGTTGCATCTGAAAGTAGAAACCCACTCGATAACAATGGTGTGTGTACTTTTCCCCTAGGCCATAGTAGTTATTGGTTTCGAGTATCAGACTTGCGAAAATTTTGATGGTTGCTCAAGCGTTCCTTAACTTCAAACTCCCATATCTCGCGAACGGATTGACGAACTCGAGAAATTCCTGTTGCATCTGAAAGGAGAAACTCGCCCGATTACAATGGTGTGTGTACTTTTCCCCTAGGCTATAGTAGTTATTGGTTTCGAGTATCAGACTTGCGAAAATTTTGATGGTTGCTCAAGCGTTCCTTAACTTCAAACTCCCATATCTCGCGAACGGATTGACGAACTCGAGAAATTCCAGATGCATCTGAAAGTAGAATCTCGCCCGATTTCAATGGTGTGTGTACTTTTCCCCTAGGCCATAGCAGTCATTGGTTTCGAGTATCAGACTTGCGAAAATTTTGATGGTTTCTCAACCATTCCTTAACTTCAAACTCCCATATCTCGCGAACGGATTGACGAACTCGAGAAATTCCTGTTGAATCTGAAAGTAGAAACTCGCCCGATTACAATGGTGTGTGTACTTTTCCCCTAGGCCATAGTAGTTATTGGTTTCAAGTTTCAAATAAGCGAAAATTTTGATGGTTTCTCAACCAGTCCTTAACTTCAAACTCCCATATCTCGCGAACGGATTGAAGAACTCGAGAAATTCCTGTCGAAGCTGAAAGTAGAAACTCGCCCGATTACAATGGTGTGTGTACTTTTCCCCTAGGCCATAATAGTTATTGGTTTCGGTATCAGACTTGCGAAAATTTTAATGGTTGCTCAAGCGTTCCTTAACTTCAAACTCCCATATCTCGCGAACGGATTGACGAACTCGAGAAATTCCTTTTGCATCTGAAAGTAGAAACTCGCCCGATTACTATGGTGTGTGTACTCTTTCCCTAGACCATAGTAGTTATTGGCTTCGAGTATCAGACTGGCGAAAGTTTTGATGGTTTCTCAACCATTCCTTAACTTCGAACTCCCATATCTCGCGAACGGATTGACGAACTCGAGAAATTCCTGTTGCATCTGAAAGTAGAAACTCGCCCGATTACAATGGTGTGTTTACGTTTCCCCTAGGCCATTCCAGTTATTGGTTTCGAGTACCAAATCAGCGAAAATTTTGATGGTTTCTCAACCATTCCTTAACTTCAGACTCCCATATCTCGGGAACGGATTGACGAACTCGAGAAATTCCTGTTGAATCTGAAAGTAGAAACTCGCCCGAATACAATGGTGTGTGTACTTTTCCCCTAGGCCATAGTAGTTACTGGTTTCGGGTATCAGACTTGCGAAAATTTTGATGGTTGCTCAAGCGTTCCTTAACTTCAAACTCCCATATCTCGCGAACGGATTGACGAACTCGAGAAATTCCTGTTGCATCTGAAAGTAGAAACCCACTCGATAACAATGGTGTGTGTACTTTTCCCCTAGGCCATAGTAGTTACTGGTTTCGGTATCAGACTTGCGAAAATTTTGATGGTTGCTCAAGCATACCTTAACTTCAAACTCCCATATCTCGCGAACGGATTCACGAACTCGAGAAATTCCTTTTGCATCTGAAAGTAGAAACTCGCCCGATTACAATGGTGTGTGCACTTTTCCCCTAGACCTTAGTAGTTATTGGTTTCGAGTATCAGACTTGCGAAAATTTTGATGGTTGCTCAAGCGTTCCTTAACTTCAAACTCCCATATCTCGCGAAGGGATTGACGAACTCGAGAAATTCCAGTTGCATCTGAAAGTAGAATCTCGCCCGATTTCAATGGTGTGTGTACTTTTCCCCTAGGCCATTCCAGTTATTGGTTTCGAGTACCAAATCAGCGAAAATTTTGATGGTTTCTCAACCATTCCTTAACTTCAGACTCCCATATCTCGGGAACGGATTGACGAACTCGAGAAATTCCTGTTGAATCTGAAAGTAGAAACTCGCCCGAATACAATGGTGTGTGTACTTTTCCCCTAGGCCATAGTAGTTACTGGTTTCGGTTATCAGACTTGCGAAAATTTTGATGGTTGCTCAAGCGTTCCTTAACTTCAAACTCCCATATCTCGCGAACGGATTGACGAACTCGAGAAATTCCTGTTGCATCTGAAAGTAGAAACCCACTCGATAACAATGGTGTGTGTACTTTTCCCCTAGGCCATAGTAGTTATTGGTTTCGAGTATCAGACTTTCGAAAATTTTGATGGTTGCTCAAGCGTTCCTTAACTTCAAACTCCCATATCTCGCGAACGGATTGACGAACTCGAGAAATTCCTGTTGAATCTGAAAGTAGAAACTCGCCCGATTACAATGGTGTGTGTACTTTTCCCCTAGGCCATAGTAGTTATTGGTTTCAAGTTTCAAATAAGCGAAAATTTTGATGGTTTCTCAACCAGTCCTTAACTTCAAACTCCTATATCTCGCGAACGGATTGAAGAACTCGAGAAATTCCTGTCGAAGCTGAAAGTAGAAACTCGCCCGATTACAATGGTGTGTGTACTTTTCCCCTAGGCCATAATAGTTATTGGTTTCGGTATCAGACTTGCGAAAATTTTAATGGTTGCTCAAGCGTTCCTTAACTTCAAACTCCCATATCTCGCGAACGGATTGACGAACTCGAGAAATTCCTTTTGCATCTGAAAGTAGAAACTCGCCCGATTACAATGGTGTGTGTACTCTTTCCCTAGACCATAGTAGTTATTGGCTTCGAGTATCAGACTGGCGAAAGTTTTGATGGTTTCTCAACCATTCCTTAACTTCGAACTCCCATATCTCGCGAACGGATTGACGAACTCGAGAAATTCCTGTTGCATCTGAAAGTAGAAACTCGCCCGATTACAATGGTGTGTTTACTTTTCCCCTAGGCCATAGTAGTTATTGGTTTCAAGTATCAAATCAGCGAAAATTTTGATGGTTTCGTAACCATTCCTTAACTTCAAACTCCCATATCTCGCGAACGGATTGACGAACTCGAGAAATTCCTGTCGAAGCTGAAAGTAGAAACTCGCCCGATTACAATGGTGTGTGTACTTTTCCCCTAGGCCATTCCAGTTGTTGGTTTCGAGTACCAAATCAGCGAAAATTTTGATGGTTTCTCAACCATTCCTTAACTTCAGACTCCCATATCTCGGGAACGGATTGACGAACTCGAGAAATTCCTGTTGAATCTGAAAGTAGAAACTCGCCCGAATACAATGGTGTGTGTACTTTTCCCCTAGGCCATAGTAGTTACTGGTTTCGGGTATCAGACTTGCGAAAATTTTGATGGTTGCTCAAGCGTTCCTTAACTTCAAACTCCCATATCTCGCGAACGGATTGACGAACTCGAGAAATTCCTGTTGCATCTGAAAGTAGAAACCCACTCGATAACAATGGTGTGTGTACTTTTCCCCTAGGCCATAGTAGTTACTGGTTTCGGTATCAGACTTGCGAAAATTTTGATGGTTGCTCAAGCGTTCCTTAACTTCAAACTCCCATATCTCGCGAACGGATTCACGAACTCGAGAAATTCCTTTTGCATCTGAAAGTAGAAACTCGCCCGATTACAATGGTGTGTGCACTTTTCCCCTAGACCTTAGTAGTTATTGGTTTCGAGTATCAGACTTGCGAAAATTTTGATGGTTGCTCAAGCGTTCCTTAACTTCAAACTCCCATATCTCGCGAAGGGATTGACGAACTCGAGAAATTCCAGTTGCATCTGAAAGTAGAATCTCGCCCGATTTCAATGGTGTGTGTACTTTTCCCCTAGGCCATTCCAGTTATTGGTTTCGAGTACCAAATCAGCGAAAATTTTGATGGTTTCTCAACCATTCCTTAACTTCAGACTCCCATATCTCGGGAACGGATTGACGAACTCGAGAAATTCCTGTTGAATCTGAAAGTAGAAACTCGCCCGAATACAATGGTGTGTGTACTTTTCCCCTAGGCCATAGTAGTTACTGGTTTCGGTTATCAGACTTGCGAAAATTTTGATGGTTGCTCAAGCGTTCCTTAACTTCAAACTCCCATATCTCGCGAACGGATTGACGAACTCGAGAAATTCCTGTTGCATCTGAAAGTAGAAACCCACTCGATAACAATGGTGTGTGTACTTTTCCCCTAGGCCATAGTAGTTATTGGTTTCGAGTATCAGACTTTCGAAAATTTTGATGGTTGCTCAAGCGTTCCTTAACTTCAAACTCCCATATCTCGCGAACGGATTGACGAACTCGAGAAATTCCTGTTGCATCTGAAAGGAGAAACTCGCCCGATTACAATGGTGTGTGTACTCTTCCCCTAGACCATAGTAGTTATTGGCTTCGAGTATCAGACTTGCGAAAGTTTTGATGGTTTCTCAACCATTCCTTAACTTCGAACTCCCATATCTCGCGAACGGATTGACGAACTCGAGAAATTCCTGTTGCATCTGAAAGTAGAAACTCGCCCGATTACAATGGTGTGTGTACTTTTCCCCTAGGCCATAGTTGTTATTGGTTTCAAGTATCAAATCAGCGAAAATTTTGATGGTTTCGCAACCATTCCTTAACTTCAAACTCCCATATCTCGCGAACGGATTGACGAACTCGAGAAATTCCTGTCGAAGCTGAAAGTAGAAACTCGTCCGATTTCAATGGTGTGTGTACTTTTCCCCTAGGCCATAGTAGTTATTGGTTTCGGGTATCAGACTTGCGAAAATTTTGATGGTTGCTCAAGCGTTCCTTAACTTCAAACTCCCATATCTCGCGAACGGATTGACGAACTCGAGAAATTCCAGTTGCATCTGAAAGTACAATCTCGCCCGATTTCAATGGTGTGTGTACTTTTCCCCTAGACCTTAGTAGTTATTGGTTTCGAGTATCAGACTTGCGAAAATTTTGATGGTTGCTCAAGCGTTCCTTAACTTCAAACTCCCATATCTCGCGAAGGGATTGACGAACTCGAGAAATTCCAGTTGCATCTGAAAGTAGAATCTCGCCCGATTTCAATGGTGTGTGTACTTTTCCCCTAGGCCATTCCAGTTATTGGTTTCGAGTATCAAATCAGCGAAAATTTTGATGGTTTCTCAACCATTCCTTAACTTCAGACTCCCATATCTCGCGAACGGATTGACGAACTCGAGAAATTCCAGTTGAATCTGAAAGTAGAAACTCGCCCGAATACAATGGTGTGTGTACTTTTCCCCTAGGCCATAGTAGTTACTGGTTTCGGGTATCAGACTTGCGAAAATTTTGATGGTTGCTCAAGCGTTCCTTAACTTCAAACTCCCATATCTCGCGAACGGATTGACGAACTCGAGAAATTCCTGTTGCATCTGAAAGTAGAAACCCACTCGATAACAATGGTGTGTGTACTTTTCCCCTAGGCCATAGTAGTTATTGGTTTCGAGTATCAGACTTGCGAAAATTTTGATGGTTGCTCAAGCGTTCCTTAACTTCAAACTCCCATATCTCGCGAACGGATTGACGAACTCGAGAAATTCCTGTTGCATCTGAAAGGAGAAACTCGCCCGATTACAATGGTGTGTGTACTTTTCCCCTAGGCCATAGTAGTTATTGGTTTCGAGTATCAGACTTGCGAAAATTTTGATGGTTGCTCAAGCGTTCCTTAACTTCAAACTCCCATATCTCGCGAACGGATTGACGAACTCGAGAAATTCCTGTTGAATCTGAAAGTAGAAACTCGCCCGATTACAATGGTGTGTGTACTTTTCCCCTAGGCCATAGTAGTTATTGGTTTCGGGTATCAGACTTGCGAAAATTTTAATGGTTGCTCAAGCGTTCCTTAACTTCAAACTCCCATATCTCGCGAACGGATTGACGAACTCGAGAAATTCCAGATGCATCTGAAAGTAGAATCTCGCCCGATTTCAATGGTGTGTGTACTTTTCCCCTAGGCCATTCCAGTTATTGGTTTCGGGTATCAGACTTGCGAAAATTTTGATGGTTTCTCAACCATTCCTTAACTTCAAACTCCCATATCTCGCGAACGATTTGACGAACTCGAGAAATTCCTATTGCATCTGAAAGCAGGAACTCGCCCGATTACAACGGTTTGTGTAATTTTGCCCTAGGCCATAGTAGTTATTGGTTTCGAGTATCAGACTTGCGAAACTTTTGATGGTTTATCAAGCGTTCCTTAACTTCTAACTCCCATATCTCGCGAACGGATTGACGAACTCGAGAAATTCCTGTTGCATCGGAAAGTAGAAACTCGCCGGATTACAATGGTGTGTGTACTTTTCCCCTAGGCCACTCAAGTTATTGGTTTCGAGTATCAAATCAGCGAAAATTTTGATGGTTTCTCAACCATTCCTTAACTTCAGACTCCCATATCTCGCGAACGGATTGACGAACTCGAGAAATTCCTGTTGAATCTGAAAGTAGAAACTCGCCCGAATACAATGGTGTGTGTACTTTTCCCCTAGGCCATAGTAGTTACTGGTTTCGGGTATCAGACTTGCGAAAATTTTGATGGTTGCTCAAGCGTTCCTTAACTTCAAACTCCCATATCTCGCGAACGGATTGACGAACTCGAGAAATTCCTGTTGCATCTGAAAGTAGAAACCCACTCGATAACAATGGTGTGTGTACTTTTCCCCTAGGCCATAGTAGTTATTGGTTTCGAGTATCAGACTTGCGAAAATTTTGATGGTTGCTCAAGCGTTCCTTAACTTCAAACTCCCATATCTCGCGAACGGATTGACGAACTCGAGAAATTCCTGTTGCATCTGAAATGAGAAACTCGCCCGATTACAATGGTGTGTGTACTTTTCCCCTAGGCCATAGTAGTTATTGGTTTCGAGTATCAGACTTGCGAAAATTTTGATGGTCGCTCAAGCGTTCCTTAACTTCAAACTCCCATATCTCGCGAACGGATTGACGAACTCGAGAAATTCCAGATGCATCTGAAAGTAGAATCTCGCCCGATTTCAATGGTGTGTGTACTTTTCCCCTAGGCCATAGCAGTCATTGGTTTCGAGTATCAGACTTGCGAAAATTTTGATGGTTTCTCAACCATTCCTTAACTTCAAACTCCCATATCTCGCGAACGGATTGACGAACTCGAGAAATTCCTGTTGAATCTGAAAGTAGAAACTCGCCCGATTACAATGGTGTGTGTACTTTTCCCCTAGGCCATAGTAGTTATTGGTTTCAAGTTTCAAATCAGCGAAAATTTTGATGGTTTCTCAACCATTCCTTAACTTCAAACTCCCATATCTCGCGAACGGATTGACGAACTCGAGAAATTCCTGTCGAAGCTGAAAGTAGAAACTCGCCCGATTACAATGGTGTGTGTACTTTTCCCCTAGGCCATAGTAGTTATTGGTTTCGGGTATCAGACTTGCGAAAATTTTAATGGTTGCTCAAGCGTTCCTTAACTTCAAACACCCATATCTCGCGAACGGATTGACGAACTCGAGAAATTCCAGATGCATCTGAAAGTAGAATCTCGCCCGATTTCAATAGTGTGTGTACTTTTCCCCTAGGCCATTCCAGTTATTGGTTTCGGGTATCAGACTTGCGAAAATTTTGATGGTTTCTCAACCATTCCTTAACTTCAAACTCCCATATCTCGCGAACGATTTGACGAACTCGAGAAATTCCTATTGCATCTGAAAGCAGGAACTCGCCCGATTACAACGGTTTGTGTAATTTTGCCCTAGGCCATAGTAGTTATTGGTTTCGAGTATCAGACTTGCGAAAATTTTGATGGTTTATCAAGCGTTCCTTAACTTCTAACTCCCATATCTCGCAAACGGATTGACGAACTCGAGAAATTCCTGTTGCATCTGAAAGTAGAAACTCGCCCGATTACAATGGTGTGTGTACTTTCCCCTAGGCCACTATAGTTATTGGTTTCGAGTATCAGACCTGCGAAAATTTTGATGGTTCCTCAACCATTCCTTAATTTCAAACTCCCATATCTCGCAAACGGAATGACGAACTCGAGTAATTCCGATTGCATCTGAAAGGAGAAACTCGCCCGATTTCAACGGTATGGGTACTTTTTCCCTAGGCCATTCCAGTTATTGG
This sequence comes from Ptiloglossa arizonensis, assembly GCF_051014685.1. Taxonomy (NCBI): domain Eukaryota; kingdom Metazoa; phylum Arthropoda; class Insecta; order Hymenoptera; family Colletidae; genus Ptiloglossa; species Ptiloglossa arizonensis. The sequence continues at coordinate 122,112 of NW_027479070.1, forward strand.
TTTCGGGTATCAGACTTGCGAAAATTTTGATGGTTGTTCAATCGTTCCTTAACTTCAAACTCCCATATCTCGCGAACGGATTGACGAACTCGAGAAATTCCTTTTGCATCTGAAAGTAGAAACTCGCCCGATTACAATGGTGTGTGTACTCTTCCCCTAGACCATAGTAGTTATTGGCTTCGAGTATCAGACTTGCGGAAATTTTGATGGTTTATCAAGCGTTCCTTAACTTCTAACTCCCATATCTCGCAAACGGATTGACGAACTCGAGTAATTCCAATTGCATCTGAAAGGAGAAACTCGCCCGATTTCAACGGTATGGGTACTTTTTCCCTAGGCCATTCCAGTTATTGGTTTCGGGTATCAGACTTGCAAAAATTTTGATGGTTGCCCAAGCGTTCCTTAACTTCTAACTCCCATATCTCGCAAACGGATTGACGAACTCGAGAAACTCCTGTTGCATCTGAAAGTAGAAACTCGCCCGATTACAATGGTGTGTGTACTTTCCCCTAGGCCACTATAGATATTGGTTTCGAGTATCAGACCTGCGAAAATTTTGATGGTTCCTCAACCATTCCTTAATTTCAAACTCCCATATCTCGCAAACTGATTGACGAACTCGAGTAATTCCAATTGCATCTGAAAGGAGAAACTCGCCCGATTTCAACGGTATGGGTACTTTTTCCCTAGGCCATTCCAGTTATTGGTTTCGGGTATCAGACTTGCGAAAATTTTGATGGTTTCTCAACCATTCCTAAACTTCAAACTCCCATATCTCGCGAACGGATTGACGAACACGAGAAATTCCTGTTGCATCTGAAAGTAGAAACTCGCCCGATTACAATGGTGTGTGTACTTTTCCCCTAGGCCATTCCGGTTATTGGTGTCGAGTATCAAATCAGCGAAAATTTTGGTGGTTTCTCAACCATTCCTTAACTTCAAACTCCCATATCTCGCGAACGGATTGACGAACTCGAGAAATTCCTGTTGCATCTGAAAGTAGGAACTCGCCCGATTACAACGGTTTGTGTAATTTTGCCCTAGGCCATAGTAGTTATTGGTTTCGAGTATCAGACTTGCGAAAATTTTGATGGTTTCTCAAGCGTTCCTTAACTTCAAACTCCCATATCTCGCGAACGGATTGACGAACTCGAGAAATTCCTGTTGCATCTGAAAGTAGAAGCTCGCCGGATTACAACGGTGTGTGTACTTTTCCCCTAGGCCATTCCAATTGTTGGTTTCGAGTATCAAATCAGCGAAAATTTTGATGGCTTCTCAACCATTCCTTAACTTCAAACTCCCATATCTCGCGAACGGATTGACGAACTCGAGAAATTCCTGTCGAAGCTGAAACTAGAAACTCGTCCGATTACAATGGTGTGTGAACTTTTCCCCTAGGTCATAGTAGTTATTGGTTTCGTGTATCAGACTTGCGAAAATTTTGATGGTTGCTCAAGCGTTCCTTAACTTAAAACTCCCATATCTCGCGAACGGATTGACGAACTGGAGAAATTCCTGTTGCATCTGAAAGTAGAAACCCACCCGATAACAATGGTGTGTGTACTTTTCCCCTAGGCCATAGTAGTTATTGCTTTCGAGTATCAGACTTGCGAAAATTTTGATGGTTGCTCAAGTGTTCCTTAACTTCAAACTCCCATATCTCGCGAACGGATTCACGAACTCGAGAAATTCCTGTTGCATCGGAAAGTAGAAACTCGCCGGATTACAATGGTGTGTGTACTTTTCCCCTAGGCCATTCCAGTTATTGGTTTCGAGTATCAAATCAGCGAAAATTTTGATGGTTGCTCAAGCGTTCCTTAACTTCAAACTCCCATATCTCGCGAACGGATTGACGAACTCGAGAAATTCCTGTTGAATCTGAAAGTAGAAACTCGCCCGATTACAATGGTGTGTGTACTTTCCCCCTAGGCCATACTAGTTATTGGTTTCGGGTATCAGACTTGCGAAAATTTTGATGGTTGCTCAAGCGTTCCTTAACTTCAAACTCCCATATCTCGCGAACGGATTGACGAACTCGAGAAATTCCTGTTGCATCTGAAAGTAGAAACCCACCCGATAACAATGGTGTGTGTACTTTTCCCCTAGGCCATAGCAGTTATTGGTTTCGAGTATCAGACTTGCGAAAATTTTGAAGGTTTCTCAAGCGTTCCTTAACTTCAAACTCCCATATCTCGCGAACGGATTGACGAACTCGAGAAATTCCTGTTGCATCTGAAAGTAGAAACTCGCCGGATTACAACGGTGTGTGTACTTTTCCCCTAGGCCATTCCAATTATTGGTTTCGAGTATCAAATCAGCGAAAATTTTGATAGTTTCTCAACCATTCCTTAACTTCAAACTCCCATATCTCGCGAACGGATTGACGAACTCGAGAAATTCCTGTCGAAGCTGAAAGTAGAAACTCGCCCGATTACAATGGTGTGTGTACTTTTCCCCTAGGCCATAGTAGTTATTGGTTTCGAGTATCAGACTTGCGAAAATTTTGATGGTTGCTCAAGCGTTCCTTAACTTAAAACTCCCATATCTCGCGAAGGGTTTGACGAACTCGAGAAATTCCAGTTGCATCTGAAAGTAGAATCTCGCCCGATTTCAATGGTGTGTGTACTTTTCCCCTAGGCCATTGCAGTTATTGGTTTCGAGTATCAGACTTGCGAAAATTTTGATGGTTGCTCAAGCGTTCCTTAACTTCAAACTCCCATATCTCGCGAACGGATTGACGAACTCGAGAAATTCCTGTTGCATCTGAAAGTAGAAACTCGCCGGATTACAACGGTGTGTGTACTTTTCCCCTAGGCCATTCCAGTTATTGGTTTCAAGTATCAAATCAGCGAAAATTTTGATTCCTCAACCATTCCGTAATTTCAAACTCCCATATCTCGCAAACGGATTGACGAACTCGAGTAATTCCAATTGCATCTGAAAGTAGAAACTCGCCCGATTACAACGGTATGGGTACTTTTTCCCTAGGCCATTCCAGTTATTGGTTTCGGGTATCAGACTTGCAAAAATTTTGATGGTTGCCCAAGCGTTCCTTAACTTCTAACTCCCATATCTCGCAAACGGATTGACGAACTCGAGAAATTCCTGTTGCATCTGAAAGTAGAAACTCGCCCGATTACAATGGTGTGTGTACTTTCCCCTAGGCCACTATAGTTATTGGTTTCGAGTATCAGACCAGCGAAAATTTTGATGGTTCCTCAACCATTCCTTAATTTCAAACTCCCATATCTCGCAAACGGATTGACGAACTCGAGTAATTCCAATTGCATCTGAAAGGAGAAACTCGCCCGATTTCAACGGTATGGGTACTTTCTCCCTAGGCCATTCCAGTTATTGGTTTCGGGTATCAGACTTGCGAAAATTTTGATGGTTTCACAACCATTCCTAAACTTCAAACTCCCATATCTCGCGAACGGATTGACGAACACGAGAAATTCCTGTTGCATCTGAAAGTAGAAACTCGCCCGATTACAATGGTGTGTGTACTTTTCCCCTAGGCCATTCCGGTTATTGGTGTCGAGTATCAAATCAGTGAAAATTTTGGTGGTTTCTCAACCATTCCTTAACTTCAAACTCCCATATCTCGCGAACGGATTGACGAACTCGAGAAATTCCTGTCGAAGCTGAAAGTAGAAACTCGTCCGATTACAATGGTGTGTGAACTTTTCCCCTAGGTCATAGTAGTTATTGGTTTCGTGTATCAGACTTGCGAAAATTTTGATGGTTGCTCAAGCGTTCCTTAACTTAAAACTCCCATATCTCGCGAACGGATTGACGAACTGGAGAAATTCCTGTTGCATCTGAAAGTAGAAACCCACCCGATAACAATGGTGTGTGTACTTTTCTCCTAGGCCATAGTAGTTATTGCTTTCGAGTATCAGACTTGCGAAAATTTTGATGGTTGCTCAAGTGTTCCTTAACTTCAAACTCCCATATCTCGCGAACGGATTCACGAACTCGAGAAATTCCTGTTGCATCTGAAAGTAGAAACTCGCCCGATTACAATGGTGTGTGCACTTTTCCCCTAGACCTTTGTAGTTATTGGTTTCGAGTATCAGACTTGCGAAAAATTTGATGGTTGCTCAAGCGTTCCTTAGCTTCAAACTCCCATATCTCGCGAACGGATTGACGAACTCGAGAAATTCCTGTTGAATCTGAAAGTAGAAACTCGCCCGAATACAATGGTGTGTGTACTTTCCCCCTAGGCCATACTAGTTATTGGTTTCGGGTATCAGACTTGCGAAAATTTTGATGGTTTATCAAGCGTTCCTTAACTTCTAACTCCCATATCTCGCAAACGGATTGACGAACTCGAGAAATTCCTGTTGCATCTGAAAGTAGAAACTCGCCCGATTACAATGGTGTGTGTACTTTCCCCTAGGCCACTATAGTTATTGGTTTCGAGTATCAGACCTGCGAAAATTTTGATGGTTCCTCAACCATTCCTTAATTTCAAACTCCCATATCTCGCAAACGGAATGACGAACTCGAGTAATTCCGATTGCATCTGAAAGGAGAAACTCGCCCGATTTCAACGGTATGGGTACTTTTTCCCTAGGCCATTCCAGTTATTGGTTTCGGGTATCAGACTTGCGAAAATTTTGATGGTTGTTCAATCGTTCCTTAACTTCAAACTCCCATATCTCGCGAACGGATTGACGAACTCGAGAAATTCCTTTTGCATCTGAAAGTAGAAACTCGCCCGATTACAATGGTGTGTGTACTCTTCCCCTAGACCATAGTAGTTATTGGCTTCGAGTATCAGACTTGCGGAAATTTTGATGGTTTATCAAGCGTTCCTTAACTTCTAACTCCCATATCTCGCAAACGGATTGACGAACTCGAGTAATTCCAATTGCATCTGAAAGGAGAAACTCGCCCGATTTCAACGGTATGGGTACTTTTTCCCTAGGCCATTCCAGTTATTGGTTTCGGGTATCAGACTTGCAAAAATTTTGATGGTTGCCCAAGCGTTCCTTAACTTCTAACTCCCATATCTCGCAAACGGATTGACGAACTCGAGAAACTCCTGTTGCATCTGAAAGTAGAAACTCGCCCGATTACAATGGTGTGTGTACTTTCCCCTAGGCCACTATAGTTATTGGTTTCGAGTATCAGACCTGCGAAAATTTTGATGGTTCCTCAACCATTCCTTAATTTCAAACTCCCATATCTCGCAAACTGATTGACGAACTCGAGTAATTCCAATTGCATCTGAAAGGAGAAACTCGCCCGATTTCAACGGTATGGGTACTTTTTCCCTAGGCCATTCCAGTTATTGGTTTCGGGTATCAGACTTGCGAAAATTTTGATGGTTTCTCAACCATTCCTAAACTTCAAACTCCCATATCTCGCGAACGGATTGACGAACACGAGAAATTCCTGTTGCATCTGAAAGTAGAAACTCGCCCGATTACAATGGTGTGTGTACTTTTCCCCTAGGCCATTCCGGTTATTGGTGTCGAGTATCAAATCAGCGAAAATTTTGGTGGTTTCTCAACCATTCCTTAACTTCAAACTCCCATATCTCGCGAACGGATTGACGAACTCGAGAAATTCCTGTTGCATCTGAAAGTAGGAACTCGCCCGATTACAACGGTTTGTGTAATTTTGCCCTAGGCCATAGTAGTTATTGGTTTCGAGTATCAGACTTGCGAAAATTTTGATGGTTTCTCAAGCGTTCCTTAACTTCAAACTCCCATATCTCGCGAACGGATTGACGAACTCGAGAAATTCCTGTTGCATCTGAAAGTAGAAGCTCGCCGGATTACAACGGTGTGTGTACTTTTCCCCTAGGCCATTCCAATTGTTGGTTTCGAGTATCAAATCAGCGAAAATTTTGATGGTTTCTCAACCATTCCATAACTTCAAACTCCCATATCTCGCGAACGGATTGACGAACTCGAGAAATTCCTGTCGAAGCTGAAACTAGAAACTCGTCCGATTACAATGGTGTGTGAACTTTTCCCCTAGGTCATAGTAGTTATTGGTTTCGTGTATCAGACTTGCGAAAATTTTGATGGTTGCTCAAGCGTTCCTTAACTTAAAACTCCCATATCTCGCGAACGGATTGACGAACTGGAGAAATTCCTGTTGCATCTGAAAGTAGAAACCCACCCGATAACAATGGTGTGTGTACTTTTCCCCTAGGCCATAGTAGTTATTGCTTTCGAGTATCAGACTTGCGAAAATTTTGATGGTTGCTCAAGTGTTCCTTAACTTCAAACTCCCATATCTCGCGAACGGATTCACGAACTCGAGAAATTCCTGTTGCATCGGAAAGTAGAAACTCGCCGGATTACAATGGTGTGTGTACTTTTCCCCTAGGCCATTCCAGTTATTGGTTTCGAGTATCAAATCAGCGAAAATTTTGATGGTTGCTCAAGCGTTCCTTAACTTCAAACTCCCATATCTCGCGAACGGATTGACGAACTCGAGAAATTCCTGTTGAATCTGAAAGTAGAAACTCGCCCGATTACAATGGTGTGTGTACTTTCCCCCTAGGCCATACTAGTTATTGGTTTCGGGTATCAGACTTGCGAAAATTTTGATGGTTGCTCAAGCGTTCCTTAACTTCAAACTCCCATATCTCGCGAACGGATTGACGAACTCGAGAAATTCCTGTTGCATCTGAAAGTAGAAACCCACCCGATAACAATGGTGTGTGTACTTTTCCCCTAGGCCATAGCAGTTATTGGTTTCGAGTATCAGACTTGCGAAAATTTTGAAGGTTTCTCAAGCGTTCCTTAACTTCAAACTCCCATATCTCGCGAACGGATTGACGAACTCGAGAAATTCCTGTTGCATCTGAAAGTAGAAACTCGCCGGATTACAACGGTGTGTGTACTTTTCCCCTAGGCCATTCCAATTATTGGTTTCGAGTATCAAATCAGCGAAAATTTTGATAGTTTCTCAACCATTCCTTAACTTCAAACTCCCATATCTCGCGAACGGATTGACGAACTCGAGAAATTCCTGTCGAAGCTGAAAGTAGAAACTCGCCCGATTACAATGGTGTGTGTACTTTTCCCCTAGGCCATAGTAGTTATTGGTTTCGAGTATCAGACTTGCGAAAATTTTGATGGTTGCTCAAGCGTTCCTTAACTTAAAACTCCCATATCTCGCGAAGGGTTTGACGAACTCGAGAAATTCCAGTTGCATCTGAAAGTAGAATCTCGCCCGATTTCAATGGTGTGTGTACTTTTCCCCTAGGCCATTGCAGTTATTGGTTTCGAGTATCAGACTTGCGAAAATTTTGATGGTTGCTCAAGCGTTCCTTAACTTCAAACTCCCATATCTCGCGAACGGATTGACGAACTCGAGAAATTCCTGTTGCATCTGAAAGTAGAAACTCGCCGGATTACAACGGTGTGTGTACTTTTCCCCTAGGCCATTCCAGTTATTGGTTTCAAGTATCAAATCAGCGAAAATTTTGATTCCTCAACCATTCCGTAATTTCAAACTCCCATATCTCGCAAACGGATTGACGAACTCGAGTAATTCCAATTGCATCTGAAAGTAGAAACTCGCCCGATTACAACGGTATGGGTACTTTTTCCCTAGGCCATTCCAGTTATTGGTTTCGGGTATCAGACTTGCAAAAATTTTGATGGTTGCCCAAGCGTTCCTTAACTTCTAACTCCCATATCTCGCAAACGGATTGACGAACTCGAGAAATTCCTGTTGCATCTGAAAGTAGAAACTCGCCCGATTACAATGGTGTGTGTACTTTCCCCTAGGCCACTATAGTTATTGGTTTCGAGTATCAGACCAGCGAAAATTTTGATGGTTCCTCAACCATTCCTTAATTTCAAACTCCCATATCTCGCAAACGGATTGACGAACTCGAGTAATTCCAATTGCATCTGAAAGGAGAAACTCGCCCGATTTCAACGGTATGGGTACTTTCTCCCTAGGCCATTCCAGTTATTGGTTTCGGGTATCAGACTTGCGAAAATTTTGATGGTTTCACAACCATTCCTAAACTTCAAACTCCCATATCTCGCGAACGGATTGACGAACACGAGAAATTCCTGTTGCATCTGAAAGTAGAAACTCGCCCGATTACAATGGTGTGTGTACTTTTCCCCTAGGCCATTCCGGTTATTGGTGTCGAGTATCAAATCAGTGAAAATTTTGGTGGTTTCTCAACCATTCCTTAACTTCAAACTCCCATATCTCGCGAACGGATTGACGAACTCGAGAAATTCCTGTCGAAGCTGAAAGTAGAAACTCGTCCGATTACAATGGTGTGTGAACTTTTCCCCTAGGTCATAGTAGTTATTGGTTTCGTGTATCAGACTTGCGAAAATTTTGATGGTTGCTCAAGCGTTCCTTAACTTAAAACTCCCATATCTCGCGAACGGATTGACGAACTGGAGAAATTCCTGTTGCATCTGAAAGTAGAAACCCACCCGATAACAATGGTGTGTGTACTTTTCTCCTAGGCCATAGTAGTTATTGGTTTCGGGTATCAGACTTGCGAAAATTTTGATGGTTTCTCAACCATTCCTTAACTTCAAACTCCCATATCTCGCGAACGATTTGACGAACTCGAGAAATTCCTATTGCATCTGAAATCAGAAACTCGCCCGATTACAATGGTGTGTGTACTTTTCCCCTAGGCCATAGTAGTTATTGGTTTCGAGTATCAGACTTGCGAAAATTTTGGTTGCTCAAGCGTTCCTTAACTTCAAACTCCCATATCTCACGAAGGGATTGACGAACTCGAGAAATTCCAGTTGCATCTGAAAGTAGAAGCTCGCCGGATTACAACGGTGTGTGTACTTTTCCCCTAGGCCATTCCAATTATTGGTTTTGAGTATCAAATCAGCGAAAATTTTGATGGTTGCTCAAGCGTTCCTTAACTTCAAACTCCCATACCTCGCGAACGGATTGACGAACTCGAGAAATTCCTGTTGCATCTGAAAGTAGAAACCCACCCGATAACAATGGTGTGTGTACTTTTCCCCTAGACCTTAGTAGTTATTGGTTTCGAGTATCAGACTTGCGAAAATTTTGAAGGTTTCTCAAGCGTTCCTTAACTTCAAACTCCCATATCTCGCGAACGGATTGACGAACTCGAGAAATTCCTGTTGCATCTGAAAGTAGAAACTCGCCGGATTACAACGGTGTGTGTACTTTTCCCCTAGGCCATTCCAATTATTGGTTTCGAGTATCAAATCAGCAAAAATTTTGATAGTTTCTCAACCATTCCTTAACTTCAAACTCCCATATCTCGCGAACGGATTGACGAACTCGAGAAATTCCTGTCGAAGCTGAAAGTAGAAACTCGCCCGATTACAATGGTGTGTGTACTTTTCCCCTAGGCCATAGTAGTTATTGGTTTCGAGTATCAGACTTGCGAAAATTTTGATGATTCCTCAACCATTCCTTAATTTCAAACTCCCATATCTCGCGAACGGATTGACGAACTCGAGTAATTCCTATTGCATCTGAAAGTAGAATCTCGCCCGATTTCAATGGTGTGTGTACTTTTCCCCTAGGCCATTGCAGTTGTTGGTTTCGAGTATCAGACTTGCGAAAATTTTGATGGTTGCTCAAGCGTTCCTTAACTTCAAACTCCCATATCTCGCGAACGGATTGACGAACTCGAGAAATTCCTGTTGCATCGGAAAGTAGAAACTCGCCGGATTACAATGGTGTGTGTACTTTTCCCCTAGGCCATTCCAGTTATTGGTTTCGAGTATCAAATCAGCGAAAATTTTGATGGTTTCTCAACCATTCCTTAACTTCAAACTCCCATATCTCGCGAAAGGATTGACGAACTCGAGAAATTCCTGTCGAATCTGAAAGTAGAAACTCGCCCGATTACAATGGTGTGTGTATTTTTCCGCTAGGCCATTCCAGTTATTGGTTTCAAGTATCAAATCAGCGAAAATTTTGATTCCTCAACCATTCCTTAATTTCAAACTCCCATATCTCGCAAACGGATTGACGAACTCGAGTAATTCCAATTGCATCTGAAAGGAGAAACTCGCCCGATTTCAACGGTATGGGTACTTTTTCCCTAGGCCATTCCAGTTATTGGTTTCGGGTATCAGACTTGCGAAAATTTTGATGGTTTCTCAACCATTCCTTAACTTCAAACTCCCATATCTCGCGAACGATTTGACGAACTCGAGAAATTCCTATTGCATCTGAAATCAGAAACTCGCCCGATTACAATGGTGTGTGTACTTTTCCCCTAGGCCATAGTAGTTATTGGTTTCGAGTATCAGACTTGCGAAAATTTTGGTTGCTCAAGCGTTCCTTAACTTCAAACTCCCATATCTCACGAAGGGATTGACGAACTCGAGAAATTCCAGTTGCATCTGAAAGTAGAAGCTCGCCGGATTACAACGGTGTGTGTACTTTTCCCCTAGGCCATTCCAATTATTGGTTTTGAGTATCAAATCAGCGAAAATTTTGATGGTTTCTCAACCATTCCTTAACTTCAAACTCCCATACCTCGCGAACGGATTGACGAACTGGAGAAATTCCTGTCGAAGCTGAAAGTAGAAACTCGTCCGATTACAATGGTGTGTGAACTTTTCCCCTAGGCCATAGTAGTTATTGGTTTCGGGTATCAGACTTGCGAAAATTTTGATGGTTGCTCAAGCGTTCCTTAACTTAAAACTCCCATATCTCGCGAACGGATTGACGAACTGGAGAAATTCCTGTTGCATCTGAAAGCAGAAACCCACACGATCACAATAGTGTGTGTACTTTTCCCCTAGGCCATAGTAGTTATTGCTTTCGAGTATCACACTTGCGAAAATTTTGATGGTTGCTCAAGCGTTCCTTAACTTCAAACTCCCATATCTCGAGAACGGATTCACGAACTCGAGAAATTCCTGTTGCATCTGAAAGTAGAAACTCGCCCGATTACAATGGTGTGTGTACTTTTCCCCTAGGCCATTCCAGTTATTGGTTTCGGGTATCAGACTTGCGAAAATATTGATGGTTGCTCAAGCGTTCCTTAACTTCAAATTCCCATATCTCGCGAACGGATTGACGAACTCGAGAAATTCCTGTTGCATCTGAAAGGAGAAACTCGCCCGATTACAATGGTGTGTGTACTTTTCCCCTAGGCCATAGTAGTTATTGGTTTCGAGTATCAGACTTGCGAAAATTTTGGTTGCTCAAGCGTTCCTTAACTTCAAACTCCCATATCTCACGAAGGGATTGACGAACTCGAGAAATTCCAGTTGCATCTGAAAGTAGAATCTCGCCCGATTTCAATGGTGTGTGTACTTTTCCCCTAGGCCATTGCAGTTATTGGTTTCGATTATCAGACTTGCGAAAATTTTGATGGTTGCTCAAGCGTTCCTTAACTTCAAACTCCCATATCTCGCGAACGGATTGACGAACTCGAGAAATTCTTTTTGCATCTGAAAGTAGAAACTCGCCCGATTACAACGGTATGGGTACTTTTTCCCTAGGCCATTCCAGTTATTGGTTTCGGGTATCAGACTTGCGAAAATTTTGATGGTTTCTCAACCATTCCTTAACTTCAAACTCCCATATCTCGCGAACGATTTGACGAACTCGAGAAATTCCTATTGCACCTGAAAGCAGAAACTCGCCCGATTACAACGGTTTGTGTAATTTTGCCCTAGGCCATAGTAGTTATTGGTTTCGAGTATCAGACTTGCGAAAATTTTGATGGTTTCTCAACCATTCCTTAACTTCAAACTCCCATATCTCGTGAACGATTTGACGAACTCGAGAAATTCCTGTTGCATCTGAAAGTAGAAACTCGCCCGATTACAATGGTGTGTGTACTTTTCCCCTAGGCCATTATAGTTATTGGTTTCGGGTATCAGACCAGCGAAAATTTTGATGGTTCCTCAACCATTCCTTAATTTCAAACTCCCATACCTCGCAAACGGATTGACGAACTCGAGTAATTCCAATTGCATCTGAAAGGAGAAACTCGCCCGATTTCAACGGTATGGGTACTTTTTCCCTAGGCCATTCCAGTTATTGATTTCGGGTATCAGACTTGCGAAAATTTTGATGGTTTGTCAAGCGTTCCTTAACTTCAAACTCCCATATCTCGCGAACGGATTGACGAACTCGAGAAATTCCTGTTGCATCTGAAAGTAGAAGCTCGCCGGATTACAACGGTGTGTGTACTTTTCCCCTAGGCCATTCCAATTATTGGTTTTGAGTATCAAATCAGCGAAAATTTTGATGGTTTCTCAACCATTCCTTAACTTCAAACTCCCATATCTCGCGAACGGATTGACGAACTCGAGAAATTCCTGTCGAAGCTGAAAGTAGAAACTCGTCCGATTACAATGGTGTGTGAACTTTTCTCCTAGGCCATAGTAGTTATTGGTTTCGGGTATCAGACTTGCGAAAATTTTGATGGTTGCTCAAGCGTTCCTTAACTTAAAACTCCCATATCTCGCGAACGGATTGACGAACTGGAGATATTCCTGTTGCATCTGAAAGTAGAAACCCACCCGATTACAATGGTGTGTGCACTTTTCCCCTAGACCTTTGTAGTTATTGGTTTCGAGTATCAGACTTGCGAAAATTTTGATGGTTGCTCAAGCGTTCCTTAACTTCAAACTCCCATATCTCGCGAACGGATTGACGAACTCGAGAAATTCCAGTTGCACCTGAAAGTAGAATCTCGCCCGATTTCAATGGTGTGTGTACTTTTCCCCTAGGCCATAGCGGTTATTGGTTTCGAGTATCAGACTTGCGAAAATTTTGATGGTTTCTCAACCATTCCTTAACTTCAAACTCCCATATCTCGCGAACGGATTGACGAACTCGAGAAATTCCTGTTGAATCTGAAAGTAGAAACTCGCCCGATTACAATGGTGTGTGTACTTTTCCCCTAGGCCATAGTAGTTATTGGTTTCAAGTATCAAATCAGCGAAAATTTTGATGGTTTCGCAACCATTCCTTAACTTCAAACTCCCATATCTAGCGAACGGATTGACGAACTCGAGAAATTCCTGTCGAAGCTGAAAGTACAAACTCGTCCGATTACAATGGTGTGTGTACTTTTCCCCTAGGCCATAGTAGTTATTGGTTTCGGGTATCAGACTTGCGAAAATTTTGATGGTTGCTCAAGCGTTCCTTAACTTCAAACTCCCATATCTCGCGAACGGATTGACGAACTCGAGAAATTCCTGTCGAAGCTGAAAGTACAAACTCGTCCGATTACAATGGTGTGTGTACTTTTCCCCTAGGCCATAGTAGTTATTGGTTTTGGGTATCAGATTTTGCGAAAATTTTGATGGTTGCTCAAGCGCTCCTTAACTTCAAACTCCCATATCTCGCGAACGGATTGACGAACTCGAGAAATTCCTGTTGCATCTGAAAGTAGAAAAACACCCGATAACAATGGTGTGTGTACTATTCCCCTAGGCCATAGTAGTTATTGGTTTCGAGTATCAGACTTGCGAAAATTTTGATGGTTTCTCAAGCGTTCCTTAACTTCAAACTCCCATATCTTGCGAACGGATTGACGAACTCGAGAAATTCCTGTTGCATCTGAAAGTAGAAACTCGCCGGATTACAACAGTGTGTGTACTTTTCCCCTAGGCCATTCCAATTATTGGTTTCGAGTATCAAATCAGCGAAAATTTTGATGGTTTCTCAACCATTCCTTAACTTCAAACTCCCATATCTCGCGAACGGATTGACGAACTCGAGAAATTCCTGTCGAAGCTGAAAGTAGAAACTCGCCCGATTACAATGGTGTGTGTACTTTTCCCCTAGGCCATAGTAGTTATTGGTTTCGGGTATCAGACTAGCGAAAATTTTGATGGTTGCTCAAGCGTTCCTTAACTTCAAACTCCCATATCTCGCGAACGGATTGACGAACTCGAGAAATTCCTGTTGCATCTGAAAGTAGAAACCCACCCGATAACAATGGTGTGTGTTCTTTTCCCCTAGGCCATAGTAGTTATTGGTTTCGGGTATCAGACTTGCGAACATTTTGATGGTTGCTCAAGCGTTCCTTAACTTCAAACTCCCATATCTCGCGAAGGGATTGACGAACTCGAGAAATTCCAGTTGCATCTGAAAGTAGAATCTCGCCCGATTTCAATGGTGTGTGTACTTTTCCCCTAGGCCATTGCAGTTATTGGTTTCGAGTATCAGACTTGCGAAAATTTTGATGGTTGCTCAAGCGTTCCTTAACTTCAAACTCCCATATCTAGCGAACGGATTGACGAACTCGAGAAATTCCTGTTGCATCTGAAAGTAGAAACCCACCCGATAACAATGGTGTGTGTACTTTTCCCCTAGGCCATAGTAGTTACTGGTTTCGGGTATCAGACTTGCGAAAATTTTGATGGTTGCTCAAGCGTTCCTTAACTTCAAACTCCCATATCTCGCGAACGGATTGACGAACTCGAGAAATTCCTGTCGAAGCTGAAAGTACAAACTCGTCCGATTACAATGGTGTGTGTACTTTTCCCCTAGGCCATAGTAGTTATTGGTTTCGGGTATCAGACTTGCGAAAATTTTGATGGTTGCTCAAGCGTTCCTTAACTTCAAACTCCCATATCTCGCGAACGGATTGACGAACTCGAGAAATTCCTGTTGCATCTGAAAGTAGAAAAACACACGATAACAATGGTGTGTGTACTATTCCCCTAGGCCATAGTAGTTATTGGTTTCGAGTATCAGACTTGCGAAAATTTTGATGGTTGCTCAAGCGTTCCTTAACTTCAAACTCCCATATCTCGCGAACGGATTGACGAACTCGAGAAATTCCTGTTGCATCGGAAAGTAGAAACTCGCCGGATTACAATGGTGTGTGTACTTTTCCCCTAGGCCATTCCAGTTATTGGTTTCGAGTATCAAATCAGCGAAAATTTTGATGGTTTCTCAACCATTCCTTAACTTCAGACTCCCATATCTCGCGAACGGATTGACGAACTCGAGAAATTCCTGTTGAATCTGAAAGTAGAAACTCGCCCGATAACAATGGTGTGTGTACTTTTCCCCTAGGCCATAGTAGTTACTGGTTTCGGGTATCAGACTTGCGAAAATTTTGATGGTTGCTCAAGCGTTCCTTAACTTCAAACTCCCATATCTAGCGAACGGATTGACGAACTCGAGAAATTCCTGTTGCATCTGAAAGTAGAAACCCACCCGATAACAATGGTGTGTGTACTTTTCCCCTAGGCCATAGTAGTTATTGGTTTCGAGTATCAGACTTGCGAAAATTTTGATGGTTGCTCAAGCGTTCCTTAACTTCAAACTCCCATATCTCGCGAACGGATTGACGAACTCGAGAAATTCCTGTTGCATCTGAAAGGAGAAACTCGCCCGATTACAATGGTGTGTGTACTTTTCCCCTAGGCCATATTAGTTATTGATTTCGAGTATCAGACTTGCGAAAATTTTGGTGGTTGCTCAAGCGTTCCTTAACTTCAAACTCCCATATCTCGCGAACGGATTGACGAACTCGAGAAATTCCTGTTGCATCTGAAAGTAGAAACTCGCCCGATTACAATGGTTTGTGTACTTTTCCCCTAGGCCATTCCAGTTATTGGTTTCGAGTATCAGATCAGAGAATAAATTTTGATGGTTTCTCAACCATTCCTTAACTTCCAACTCCCATATCTCGCGACGGGATTGACGAATTCGAGAAATTCCTATTGCATCTGAAAGCAGAAACTCGCCCGATTTCAACGGTAAGTGTACTTTTCCCCTAGGCCATTCCAGTTGTTGGTTTCGAGTATCAGACTTGCGAAAATTTTGATGTTTGCTCAAGCGTTCCTTAACTTCAAACTCCCATATCTCGCGAACGGATTGACGAACTCGAGAAATTCCAGTTGCATCTGAAAGTAGAATCTCGCCCGATTTCAATGGTGTGTGTACTTTCCCCCAGGCCATAGCAGTTATTGGTTTCGAGTATCAGACTTGCGAAAATTTTGATGGTTTCTCAACCATTCCTTAACTTCAAACTCCCATATCTCGCGAACGGATTGACGAACTCGAGAAATTCCTGTTGAATCTGAAAGTAGAAACTCGCCCGATTACAATGGTGTGTGTACTTTTCCCCTAGGCCATAGTAGTTATTGGTTTGAAGTATCAAATCAGCGGAAATTTTGATGGTTTCGCAACCATTCCTTAACTTCAAACTCCCATATCTCGCGAATGGATTGACGAACTCGCGAAATTCCTGTCGAAGCTGAAAGTACAAACTCGTCCGATTACAATGGTGTGTGTACTTTTCCCCTAGGCCATAGTAGTTATTGGTTTCGGGTATCAGACTTGCGAAAATTTTGATGGTTGCTCAAGCGTTCCTTAACTTCAAACTCCCATATCTCGCGAACGGATTGACGAACTCGAGAAATTCCTGTCGAAGTTGAAAGTACAAACTCGTCCGATTACAATGCTGTGTGTACTTTTCCCCTAGGCCATAGTAGTTATTGGTTTCGGGTATCAGACTTGCGAAAATTTTGATGGTTGCTCAAGCGTTCCTTAACGTCAAACTCCCATATCTCGCGAACGGATTGACGAACTCGAGAAATTCCTGTTGCATCTGAAAGTAGAAAAACACACGATAACAATGGTGTGTGTACTATTCCCCTAGGCCATAGTAGTTATTGGTTTCGAGTATCAGACTTGCGAAAATTTTGATGGTTTCTCAAGCGTTCCTTAACTTCAAACTCCCATATCTCGCGAACGGATTGACGAACTCGAGAAATTCCTGTTGCATCTGAAAGTAGAAACTCGCCGGATTACAACGGTGTGTGTACTTTTCCCCTAGGCCATTCCAATTATTGGTTTCGAGTATCAAATCAGCGAAAATTTTGATGGTTTCTCAACCATTCCTTAACTTCAAACTCCCATATCTCGCGAACGGATTGACGAACTCGAGAAATTCCTGTCGAAGCTGAAAGTAGAAACTCGCCCGATTACAATGGTGTGTGTACTTTTCCCCTAGGCCATAGTAGTTATTGGTTTCGGGTATCAGACTTGCGAAAATTTTGATGGTTGCTCAAGCGTTCCTTAACTTCAAACTCCCATATCTCGCGAACGGATTGACGAACTCGAGAAATTCCTGTTGCATCTGAAAGTAGAAACCCACCCGATAACAATGGTGTGTGTACTTTTCCCCTAGGCCATAGTAGTTATTGGTTTCGAGTATCAGACTTGCGAACATTTTGATGGTTGCTCAAGCGTTCCTTAACTTCAAACTCCCATATCTCGCGAAGGGATTGACGAACTCGAGAAATTCCAGTTGCATCTGAAAGTAGAATCTCGCCCGATTTCAATGGTGTGTGTACTTTTCCCCTAGGCCATTGCAGTTATTGGTTTCGAGTATCAGACTTGCGAAAATTTTGATGGTTGCTCAAGCGTTCCTTAACTTCAAACTCCCATACCTTGCGAACGGATTCACGAAATCGAGAAATTCCTGTTGCATCTGAAAGTAGAAACTCGCCCGATTACAATGGTGTGTGCACTTTTCCCCTAGACCTTAGTAGTTATTGGTTTCGAGTATCAGACTTGCGAAGATTTTGATGGTTGCTCAAGCGTTCCTTTACTTCAAACTCCCATATCTCGCGAACGGATTGACGAACTCGAGAAATTCCTGTTGCATCGGAAAGTAGAAACTCGCCGGATTACAGTGGTGTGTGTACTTTTCCCCTAGGCCATTCCAGTTATTGGTTTGGAGTATCAAATCAGCGAAAATTTTGATGGTTTCTCAACCATTCCTTAACTTCAGACTCCCATATCTCGCGAACGGATTGACGAACTCGAGAAATTCCTGTTGAATCTGAAAGTAGAAACTCGCCCGATTACAATGGTGTGTGTACTTTTCCCCTAGGCCATAGTAGTTACTGGTTTCGGGTATCAGACTTGCGAAGATTTTGATGGTTGCTCAAGCGTTCCTTAACTTCAAACTCCCATATCTAGCGAACGGATTGACGAACTCGAGAAATTCCTGTTGCATCTGAAAGTAGAAATCCACCCGAATACAATGGTGTGTGTACTTTTCCCCTAGGCCATAGTAGTTATTGGTTTCGAGTATCGGACTTGCGAAAATTTTGATGGTGGCTCAAGCGTTCCTTAACTTCAAACTCCCATATCTCGCGAACGGATTGACGAACTCGAGAAATTCCTGTTGCATCTGAAAGGAGAAACTCGCCCGATTACAATGGTGTGTGTACTTTTCCCCTAGGCCATAGTAGTTACTGGTTTCGGGTATCAGACTTGCAAAAATTTTTATGGTTGCTCAAGCGTTCCTTAACTTCAAACTCCCATATGTCGCGAACGGATTGACGAACTCGAGAAATTCCTGTTGCATCTGAAAGTAGAAACCCACCCGATAACAATGGTGTGTGTACTTTTCCCCTAGGCCATAGTAGTTATTGGTTTCGAGTATCAGAATTGCGAAAACTTTGATGGTTGCTCAAGCGTTCCTTAACTTCAAACTCCCATATCTTGCGAACGGATTGACGAACTCGAGAAATTCCTGTTGCATCTGAAAGGAGAAACTCGCCCGATTACAATCGTGTGTGTACTTTTCCCATAGGCCACAGTAGTTATTGATTTCGAGTATCAGACTTGCGAAAATTTTGATGGTTGCTCAAGCGTTCCTTAACTTCAAACTCCCATATCTCGCGAACGGATTGACGAACTCGAGAAATTCCTGTTGCATCTGAAAGTAGAAACTCGCCCGATTACAATGGTGTGTGTACTTTTCCCCTAGGTCATTCCAGTTGTTGGTATCGAGTATCAAATCAGCGAAAATTTTGGTGGTTTCTCAACCATTCCTTAACTTCAAACTCCCATATCTCGCGAACGGATTGACGAACTCGAGAAATTCCTGTTGAATCTGAAAGTAGAAACTCGCCCGATTACAATGGTGTGTGTACTTTTCCCCTAGGCCATAGTAGTTATTCGTTTCGAGTATCATACTTGCGAAAATTTTGATGGTTGCTCAAGCGTTCCTTAACTTCAAACTCCCATATCTCGCGAACGGATTGACGATCTCGAGAAATTCCTGTTGCATCTGAAAGTAGAAACTCGCCCGATTACAACGGTATGTGTACTTTTTCCCTAGGCCATTCCAGTTATTGGTTTCGGGTATCAGACTTGCGAAAATTTTGATGGTTTCGCAACCATTCCTTAACTTCAAACTCCCATATCTCGCGAACGAATTGACGAACTCGAGAAATTCCTTTTGCATCTGAAAGCAGGAACTCGCCCGATTACAACGGTTTGTGTAATTTTGCCATAGGAAATAGTAGTTATTGGTTTCGAGTATCAGACTTGCGAAAATTTTGATGGTTGCTCAAGCGTTCCTTAACTTCAAACTCCCATATCTTGCGAACGGATTGACGAACTCGAGAAATTCCTGTTGCATCTGAAAGGAGAAACTCGCCCGATTACAATCGTGTGTGTACTTTTCCCATAGGCCACAGTAGTTATTGATTTCGAGTATCAGACTTGCGAAAATTTTGATGGTTGCTCAAGCGTTCCTTAACTTCAAACTCCCGTATCTCGCGAACGGATTGACGAACTCGAGAAATTCCTGTTGCATCTGAAAGTAGAAACTCGCCCGATTACAATGGTGTGTGTACTTTTCCCCTAGGCCATTCCAGTTATTGGTTTCGAGTATCAAATCAGCGAAAATTTTGGTGGTTTCTCAACCATTCCTTAACTTCAAACTCCCATATCTCGCGAACGGATTGACGAACTCGAGAAATTCCTGTTGAATCTGAAAGTAGAAATTCGCCCGATTACAATGGTGTGTGTACTTTTCCCCTAGGCCATAGTAGTTATTCGTTTCGAGTATCAGACTTGCGAAAATTTTGATGGTTGCTCAACCATTCCTTAACTTCAAACTCCCATATCTCGCGAACGGATTGACGAACTCGAGAAATTCCTGTCGAAGCTGAAAGTAGAAACTCGCCCGATTACAATGGTGTGTGTACTTTTCCCCTAGGCCATAGTAGTTATTGGTTTCGGGTATCAGACTTGCGAAAATTTTGATGGTTGCTCAAGCGTTCCTTAACTTCAAACTCCCATATCTCGCGAACGGATTCACGAACTCGAGAAATTCCTGTTGCATCTGAAAGTAGAAACTCGCCCGATTACAATGGTGTGTGCACTTTTCCCCTAGACCTTAGTAGTTATTGGTTTCGAGTATCAGACTTGCGAAGATTTTGATGGTTGCTCAAGCGTTCCTTAACTTCAAACTCCCATATCTAGCGAACGGATTGACGAACTCGAGAAATTCCTGTTGCATCTGAAAGTAGAAACCCACCCGATAACAATGGTGTGTGTACTTTTCCCCTAGGCCATAGTAGTTATTGGTTTCGAGTATCAGACTTGCGAACATTTTGATGGTTGCTCAAGCGTTCCTTAACTTCAAACTCCCATATCTCGCGAAGGGATTGACGAACTCGAGAAATTCCAGTTGCATCTGAAAGTAGAATCTCGCCCGATTTCAATGGTGTGTGTACTTTTCCCCTAGGCCATTGCAGTTATTGGTTTCGAGTATCAGACTTGCGAAAATTTTGATGGTTGCTCAAGCGTTCCTTAACTTCAAACTCCCATACCTTGCGAACGGATTCACGAACTCGAGAAATTCCTGTTGCATCTGAAAGTAGAAACTCGCCCGATTACAATGGTGTGTGCACTTTTCCCCTAGACCTTAGTAGTTATTGGTTTCGAGTATCAGACTTGCGAAGATTTTGATGGTTGCTCAAGCGTTCCTTAACTTCAAACTCCCATATCTAGCGAACGGATTGACGAACTCGAGAAATTCCTGTTGCATCTGAAAGTAGAAACCCACCCGATAACAATGGTGTGTGTACTTTTCCCCTAGGCCATAGTAGTTATTGGTTTCGAGTATCAGACTTGCGAACATTTTGATGGTTGCTCAAGCGTTCCTTAACTTCAAACTCCCATATCTCGCGAAGGGATTGACGAACTCGAGAAATTCCAGTTGCATCTGAAAGTAGAATCTCGCCCGATTTCAATGGTGTGTGTACTTTTCCCCTAGGCCATTGCAGTTATTGGTTTCGAATATCAGACTTGCGAAAATTTTGATGGTTGCTCAAGCGTTCCTTCACTTCAAACTCCCATATCTCGCGAACGGATTGACGAACTCGAGAAATTCCTGTTGCATCTGAAAGTAGAAGCTCGCCCGATTACAATGGTGTGTGTACTTTTCCCCTAGACCATAGTAGTTATTGGTTTCGAGTATCAGACTTGCGAAAATTTTGATGGTTTCTCAACCATTCCTTAACTTCAAACTCCCATATCTCACGAACGATTTGACGAACTCGAGAAATTCCTGTTGCATCTGAAAGCAGGAACTCGCTCGATTACAATGGTGTGTGTACTTTTCCCCTAGGCCATTCCAGTTATTGGTTTCGAGTATCAGACCAGCGAAAATTTTGATTATTCCTCAACCATTCCTTAATTTCAAACTCCCATATCTCGCGAACGGATTGACGAACTCGAGTAATTCCTATTGCATCTGTAAGGAGAAACTCGCCCGATTTCAACGGTATGGGTACTTTTTCCGTAGGCCATTCCAGTTATTGGTTTCGAGTATCAGACTTGCGAAAATTTTGATGGTTTCTCAACCATTCCTAAACTTGAAACTCCCATATGTCGCGAACGGATTGACGAACTCGAGAAATTCCTGTTGCATCTGAAAGTAGAAACTCGACCGATTACAACGGTATGTGTTCTTTTCCCCTAGGCCATTCCAGATATTGGTTTCGATTATCAGAACAGCGAAAATTTTGATGGTTTCTCAACCATTCCTTAATTTCAAACTCCCATATCTCGCGAACGGATTGACGTACTCGAGAAATTCCTGTTGCATCTGAAAATAGAAACTCGCCCGATTGCAATGGTGTGTGTACTTTTCCCCTAGGCCATAGTAGTTATTCGTTTCGAGTATCAGACTTGCGAAAATTTTGATGGTTGCTCAAGCGTTCCTTAACTTCAAACTCCCATATCTCGCGAACGGATTGACGATCTCGAGACATTCCTGTTGCATCTGAAAGTAGAAACTCGCCCGATTACAATGGTGTGTGTACTTTTCCCCTAGACCATAGTAGTTATTGGTTTCGAGTATCAGACTTGCGAAAATTTTGATGGTTTCTCAACCATTCCTTAACTTCAAACTCCCATATCTCGCGAACGATTTGACGAACTCGAGAAATTCCTGTTGCATCTGAAAGCAGGAACTCGCTCGATTACAATGGTGTGTGTACTTTTTCCCTAGGCCATTCCAGTTATTGGTTTCGAGTATCAGACCAGCGAAAATTTTGATGATTCCTCAACCATTCCTTAATTTCAAACTCCCATATCTCGCGAACGGATTGACGAACTCGAGTAATTCCTATTGCATCTGAAAGGAGAAACTCGCCCGATTTCAACGGTATGTGTACTTTTTCCCTAGGCCTTTCCAGTTATTGGTTTCGTGTATCAGACTTGCGAAATTTTTGATGGTTTCTCAACCATTCCTAAACTTCAAACTCCCATATCTCGCGAACGGATTGACGAACTCGAGAAATTCCTGTTGCATCTGAAAGTAGAAACTCGCCCGATTACAATGGTGTGTGTACTTTTCCCCTAGGCCATTCCAGTTATTGGTTTCGAGTATCAAATCAGCGAAAGTTTGGTGGTTTATCAACCATTCCTTAACTTCAAACTCCCATATCGCGCGAACGGATAGACGAACTCGAGAAATTCCTGTTGAATCTGAAAGTAGAAACTCGCCCGATTACAATGGTGTATGTACTTTTCCCCTAGGCCATAGTAGTTATTCGTTTCGAGTATCAGACTTGCGAAAATTTTGATGGTTGCTCAAGCGTTCCTTAACTTCAAACTCCCATATCTCGCGAACGGATTGACGATCTCTAGACATTCCTGTTGCATCTGAAAGTAGAAACTCGCCCGATTACAGTGGTGTGTGTACTTTTCCCCTAGACCATAGTAGTTATTGGTTTCGAGTATCAGACTTGCGAAAATTTTGATGGTTTCTCAACCATTCCTTAACTTCAAACTCCCATATCTCGCGAACGATTTGACGAACTCGAGAAATTCCTGTTGCATCTGAAAGCAGGAACTCGCTCGATTACAATGGTGTGTGTACTTTTCCCCTAGGCCATTCCAGTTATTGGTTTCGAGTATCAGACCAGCGAAAATTTTGATGATTCCTCAACCATTCCTTAATTTCAAACTCCCATATCTCGCGAACGGATTGACGAACTCGAGTAATTCCTATTGCATCTGAAAGGAGAAACTCGCCCGATTTCAACGGTATGGGTACTTTTTCCGTAGGCCATTCCAGTTATTGGTTTCGAGTATCAGACTTGCGAAAATTTTGATGGTTTCTCAACCATTCCTGAACCACAAACACCCATATGTCGCGGACGGATTGACGAACTCGAGAAATTCCTGTTGCATCTGAAAGTAGAAACTCGCCCGATTACAATGGTGTGTGTACTTTTCCCCTAGGCCATAGTAGTTATTGGTTTCGAGTATCAGACTTGCGAAAATTTGGATGGTTGTTCAAGCGTTCCTTAACTTCAAACTCCCATATCTCGCGAACGGATTGACGAACTCGGGAAATTCCTGTTGCATCTGAAAGTAGAAGCTCGCCCGATTACAATGGTGTGTGTACTTTTCCCCTAGACCATAGTAGTTATTGGTTTCGAGTATCAGACTTGCGAAAATTTTGATGGTTTCTCAAACATTCCTGAACTACAAACACCCATATGTCGCGAACGGATTGACGAACTCGAGAAATTCCTGTTGCATCTGAAAGTAGAAACTCGCCCGATTACAATGGTGTGTGTACTTTTCCCCTAGGCCATAGTAGTTATTGGTTTCGAGTATCAGACTTGCGAAAATTTTGATGGTTGCTCAAGCGTTCCTTAAATTCATACTCCCATATCTCGCGAAGGGATTGACGAACTCGAGAAATTCCAGTTGCATCTGAAAGTAGAATCTCGCCCGATTTCAATGGTGTGTGTACTTTTCGACTAGGCCATTGCAGTTATTGGTTTCGAGTATCAGACTTGCGAAAATTTTGATGGTTTCTCAAACATTCCTGAACTACAAACACCCATATGTCGCGAACGGATTGACGAACTCGAGAAATTCCTGTTGCATCTGAAAGTAGAAACTCGCCCGATTACAATGGTGTGTGTACTTTTCCCCTAGGCCATAGTAGTTATTGGTTTCGAGTATCAGACTTGCGAAAATTTTGATGGTTGCTCAAGCGTTCCTTAAATTCATACTCCCATATCTCGCGAAGGGATTGACGAACTCGAGAAATTCCAGTTGCATCTGAAAGTAGAATCTCGCCCGATTTCAATGGTGTGTGTACTTTTCGACTAGGCCATTGCAGTTATTGGTTTCGAGTATCAGACTTGCGAAAATTTTGATGGTTGCTCAAGCGTTCCTTATCTTCTAACTCCCATATCTCCCAAACGGATTGACGAACTCGAGAAATTCCTTTTGCATCTGAAAGTAGAAACTCGCCCGATTACAATGGTGTGTGTACTTTTCCCCCAGGCCATTCCAGTTATTGGTTTCGAGTATCAGACCAGCGAAAATTTTGATGGTTTCTCAACCATTCCTTAATTTCAAACTCCCATATCTCGCGAACGGATTGACGAACTCGAGTAATTCCTATTGCATCTGAAAGGAGAAACTAGCCCGATTTCAACGGTATGTGTACTTTTTCCCTAGGCCTTTCCAGTTATTGGTTTCGTGTATCAGACTTGCGAAATTTTTGATGGTTTCTCAACCATTCCTTAACTTCGAACTCCCATATCTCGCGAACGGATTGACGAACTCGAGAAATTCCTGTTGCATCTGAAAGTAGAAACTCGCCCGATTACAATGGTGTGTGTACTTTTCCCCTAGGCCATAGTAGTTATTGGTTTCGAGTATCAGACTTGCGAAAATTTTGATGGTTTCTCAACCATTCCTTAACTTCGAACTCCCATATCTCGCGAACGGATTGACGAACTTGAGAAATTCCTGTTGCATCTGAAAGTAGAAACTCGCCCGATTACAATGGTGTGTGTACTTTTCCCCTAGGCCATAGTAGTTATTGGTTTCGAGTATCAGACTTGCGAAAATTTTGATGGTTTCTCAACCACTCCTTAATTTCAAACTCCCATATCTCGCGAACGGATTGACGTACTCGAGAAATACCTGTTGCATCTGAAAATAGAAACTCGCCCGATTGCAATGGTGTGTGTACTTTTCCACTAGGCCATGCCTGTTATTGGTTTCGAGTATCAAATCAGCGAAAATTTTGGTGGTTTCTCAACCACTCCTTAACTTCAAACTCCCATATCTCGCGAACGGATTGACGAACTCGAGAAATTCCTGTTGAATCTGAAAGTAGAATCTCGCCCGATTACAATGGTGTGTGTACTTTTCCCCTAGGCCATAGTAGTTATTCGTTTCGAGTATCAGACTTGCGAAAATTTTGATGGTTGCTCAAGCGTTCCTTAACTTCAAACACCCATATCTCGCGAACGGATTGACGAACTCGAGTAATTCCTATTGCATCTGAAAGGAGAAACTCGCCCGATTTCAACGGTATGGGTACTTTTTCCCTAGGCCATTCCAGTTATTGGTTTCGGGTATCAGACTTGCGAAAATTTTGATGGTTTCCCAACCATTCCTAAACTTCAAACACCCATATCTCGCGAACGGATTGACGAACTCGAGAAATTCCTGTTGCATCTGAAAGTAGACACTCGCCCGATTACAATGGTGTGTGTACCTTTCCCCTAGGCCATAGTAGTTATTGGTTTCGAGTATCAGACTTGCGAAAATTTTGAGGGTTGCTCAAGCTTTCCTTAACTTCATACTCCCATATCTCGCGAAGGGATTGGCGAACTTGAGAAATTCCTGTTGAATCTGAAAGCAGGAACTCGCCCGATTACAACGGTTTGTGTAATTTTGCCCTGGGCCATAGTAGTTATTGGTTTCGAGTATCAGACTTGCGAAAATTTTGATGGTTTCTCAAGCGTTCCTTATCTTCTAACTCCCATATCTCCCAAACGGATTGACGAACTCGAGAAATTCCTTTTGCATCTGAAAGTAGAAACTCGCCCGATTACAATGGTGTGTGTACTTTTCCCCTAGACCATAGTAGTTATTGGTTTCGAGTTTCAGACTTGCGAAGTTTTTGATGGTTTCTCAACCATTCCTAAACTTCAAACTCCCATATCTCGCGAACGGATTGACGAACTCGAGAAATTCCTGTTGCATCTGAAAGTAGAAACTCGCCCGATTACAATGGTGTATGTACTTTTCCCCTAGGCCATTCCAGTTATTGGTTTCGAGTATCAAATCAGCGAAAATTTTGGTGGTTTCTCAACCATTCCTTAACTTCAAACTCCCATATCGCGCGAACGGATTGACGAACTCGAGAAATTCCTGTTGAATCTGAAAGTAGAAACTCGCCCGATTACAATGGTGTATGTACTTTTTCCCTAGGCCATAGTAGTTATTCGTTTCGAGTATCAGACTTGCGAAAATTTTGATGGTTGCTCAAGCGTTCCTTAACTTCAAACTCCCATATCTCGCGAACGGATTGACGATCTCGAGACATTCCTGTTGCATCTGAAAGTAGAAACTCGCCCGATTACAATGGTGTGTGTACTTTTCCCCTAGACCATAGTAGTTATTGGTTTCGAGTATCAGACTTGCGAAAATTTTGATGGTTTCTCAACCATTCCTTAACTTCAAACTCCCACATCTCGCGAACGATTTGACGAACTCGAGAAATTCCTGTTGCATCTGAAAGCAGGAACTCGCTCGATTACAATGGTGTGTGTACTTTTCCCCTAGGCCATTCCAGTTATTGGTTTCGAGTATCAGACCAGCGAAAATTTTGATGATTCCTCAACCATTCCTTAATTTCAAACTCCCATATCTCGCGAACGGATTGACGAACTCGAGTAATTCCTATTGCATCTGAAAGGAGAAACTCGCCCGATTTCAACGGTATGGGTACTTTTTCCGTAGGCCATTCCAGTTATTGGTTTCGAGTATCAGACTTGCGAAAGTTTTGATGGTTTCTCAACCATTCCTGAACTACAAACACCCATATGTCGCGAACGGATTGACGAACTCGAGAAATTCCTGTTGCATCTGAAAGTAGAAACTCGCCCGATTACAATGGTGTGTGTACTTTTCCCCTAGGCCATAGTAGTTATTGGTTTCGAGTATCAGACTTGCGAAAATTTTGATGGTTGTTCAAGCGTTCCTTAACTTCAAACTCCCATATCTCGCGAACGGATTGACGAACTCGGGAAATTCCTGTTGCATCTGAAAGTAGAAGCTCGCCCGATTACAATGGTGTGTGTACTTTTCCCCTAGACCATAGTAGTTATTGGTTTCGAGTATCAGACTTGCGAAAATTTTGATGGTTTCTCAACCATTCCTTAACTTCGAACTCCCATATCTCGCGAACGGATTGACGAACTTGAGAAATTCCTGTTGCATCTGAAAGTAGAAACCCACCCGATAACAATGGTGTGTGTACTTTTCCCCTAGGCCATAGTAGTTGTTGGTTTCGAGTATCAGACTTGCGAAAATTTTTATGGTTTCTCAACCATACCTTAACTTCGAACTCCCATACCTCGCGAACGGATTGACGAACTCCAGTAATTCCTATTGCATCTGAAAGGAGAAACTCGCCCGATTTCAACGGTATGTGTACTTTTTCCCTAGAGCATTCCAGTTATTGGTTTCGTGTATCAGACTTGCGAAAACTTTGATGGTTTCTCAACCATTCCTAAACTTCAAACTCCCATATGTCGCGAACGGATTGACGAACTCGAGAAATTCCTGTTGCATCTGAAAGTAGAAACTCGCCCGATTACAATGGTGTGTGTACTTTTCCCCTAGGCCATTCCAGTTATTGGTTTCGAGTGCCAAATCAGCGAAAATTTTGGTGGTATCTCAACCATTAATTAACTTCAAACTCCCATATCTGGCAAACGGATTGACGAACTCGAGAAATACCTGTTGAATCTGAAAGTAGAAACTCGCCCGATTACAATGGTGTGTGTACTTTTCCCCTAGGCCATAGTAGTTATTGGTTTCGAGTATCAGACTTGCGAAAATTTTGATGGTTTCTCAAGCGTTCCTTAACTTCTGACTCCCATATCTCGCAAACGGATTGACGAACTCGAGAAATTCCTGTTGCATCTGAAAGTAGAAACTCGCCCGATTACAACGGTATGTGTTCTTTTCCCCTAGGCCATTCCAGATATTGGTTTCGATTATCAGAACAGCGAAAATTTTGATGGTTTCTCAACCATTCCTTAATTTCAAACTCCCATATCTCGCGAACGGATTGACGAACTCGAGTAATTCCTATTGCATCTGAAAGGAGAAACTCGCCCGATTTCAACGGTATGGGTACTTTTTCCGTAGGCCATTCCAGTTATTGGTTTCGAGTATCAGACTTGCGAAAGTTTTGATGGTTTCTCAACCATTCCTGAACTACAAACACCCATATGTCGCGAACGGATTGACGAACTCGAGAAATTCCTGTTGCATCTGAAAGTAGAAACTCGCCCGATTACAATGGTGTGTGTACTTTTCCCCTAGGCCATAGTAGTTATTGGTTTCGAGTATCAGACTTGCGAAAATTTTGATGGTTGTTCAAGCGTTCCTTAACTTCAAACTCCCATATCTCGCGAACGGATTGACGAACTCGGGAAATTCCTGTTGCATCTGAAAGTAGAAGCTCGCCCGATTACAATGGTGTGTGTACTTTTCCCCTAGACCATAGTAGTTATTGGTTTCGAGTATCAGACTTGCGAAAATTTTGATGGTTTCTCAACCATTCCTTAACTTCGAACTCCCATATCTCGCGAACGGATTGACGAACTTGAGAAATTCCTGTTGCATCTGAAAGTAGAAACCCACCCGATAACAATGGTGTGTGTACTTTTCCCCTAGGCCATAGTAGTTGTTGGTTTCGAGTATCAGACTTGCGAAAATTTTTATGGTTTCTCAACCATACCTTAACTTCGAACTCCCATATCTCGCGAACGGATTGACGAACTCCAGTAATTCCTATTGCATCTGAAAGGAGAAACTCGCCCGATTTCAACGGTATGTGTACTTTTTCCCTAGAGCATTCCAGTTATTGGTTTCGTGTATCAGACTTGCGAAAACTTTGATGGTTTCTCAACCATTCCTAAACTTCAAACTCCCATATGTCGCGAACGGATTGACGAACTCGAGAAATTCCTGTTGCATCTGAAAGTAGAAACTCGCCCGATTACAATGGTGTGTGTACTTTTCCCCTAGGCCATTCCAGTTATTGGTTTCGAGTGCCAAATCAGCGAAAATTTTGGTGGTATCTCAACCATTAATTAACTTCAAACTCCCATATCTCGCAAACGGATTGACGAACTCGAGAAATACCTGTTGAATCTGAAAGTAGAAACTCGCCCGATTACAATGGTGTGTGTACTTTTCCCCTAGGCCATAGTAGTTATTGGTTTCGAGTATCAGACTTGCGAAAATTTTGATGGTTTCTCAAGCGTTCCTTAACTTCTGACTCCCATATCTCGCAAACGGATTGACGAACTCGAGAAATTCCTGTTGCATCTGAAAGTAGAAACTCGCCCGATTACAACGGTATGTGTTCTTTTCCCCTAGGCCATTCCAGATATTGGTTTCGATTATCAGAACAGCGAAAATTTTGATGGTTTCTCAACCATTCGTTAATTTCAAACTCCCATATCTCGCGAACGGATTGACGAACTCGAGTAATTCCTATTGCATCTGAAAGCAGAAACTCGCCCGATTTCAACGGAATGTGTACTTTTTCCCTGGGCCATTCCAGTTATTGGTTTCGGGTTTCAGACTTGCGAAAACTTTGATGGTTTCTCAACCATTCCTTAATTTCAAACTCCCATATCTCGCGAACGGATTGACGTACTCGAGAAATTCCTGTTGCATCTGAAAATAGAAACTCGCCCGATTGCAATGGTGTGTGTAATTTTCCCTAGGCCATGCCTGTTATTGGTTTCGAGTATCAAATCAGCGAAAATTTTGGTGGTTTCTCAACCATTCCTTAACTTCAAACTCCCATATCTCGCGAACGGATTGACGAACTCGAGAAATTCCTGTTGCATCTGAAAGCAGAAACTCGCCCGATTACAAAGGTATGTGTATTTTTGCCCTAGGCCATAGTAGTTATTGGTTTCGAGTATCAGACTTGCGAAAATTGTGATGGTTTCTCAAGCGTTCCTTAATTTCAAACTCCCATATCTCGCGAACGGATTGTCGAACTCGAGAAATTCCTGTTGCATCTGAAAGCAGAGACTCGCCCGATTACAATGGTGTGTGTACTTTCCCCCCAAGCCATAGTAGTTATTGGTTTCGAGTATCAGATTTGCGAAAATTTTGATGGATTCTCAACCATTCCTTAACTTCAAACTCCCATGTCTCGCGAATGGATTGACGAACTCGAGAAATTCCTGTTGCATCTGAAAGTAGAAATTCGCCCGATTACAAAGGTTTGTGTACTTTTCCCCTTGGCCATTCCAGTTATTGGTTTCGAGTATCAGACCAGTGAAAATTTTGATTGTTTCTCAACCATTCCTTAACTTCAAACTCCCATATCTCGCGAACGGATTGACGAACTCGAGAAATTCCTGTTGCACCTGAAAGTAGAAACTCGCCCGATTACAACGGTATGTGTATTTTTCCCCTAGGCCATTCCAGTTATTGGTTTCGAGTATCAGACCAGCGAAAATTTTGATGGTTTCTCAACCATTCCTTAATTTCAAACTCCCATATCTCGCGAACGGATTGACGAACTCGAGTAATTCCTATTGCATCTGAAAGCAGGAACTCGCCCGATTACAACGGTTTGTGTAATTTTGCCCTAGGCCATTCCAGTTATTGGTTTCGTGTATCAGACTTGGGAAAATTTTGATGGTTTCTCAACCATTCCTAAACTTCAAACTCCCATATGTCGCGAACGGATTGACGAACTTGAGAAATTCCTGTTGCATCTGAAAGTAGAAACTCGCCCGATTACAATGGTGTGTGTACTTCTCCCCTAGGCCATTCCAGTTATTGGTTTCGAGTACCAAATCAGCGAAAATTTTGGTGGTTTCTCAACCATTAATTAACTTCAAACTCCCATATCTCGCAAACGGATTGACGAACTCGAGAAATTCCTGTTGAGTCTGAAAGTAGAAACTCGCCCGATTACAATGGTGTGTGTACTTTTCCCCTGGGCCATAGTAGTTATTGGTTTCGAGTATCAGACTTGCGAAAATTTTCATGGTTTCTCAAGCGTTCCTTAACTTCTGACTCCCATATCTCGCAAACGGATTGACGAACTCGAGAAATTCCTGTTGCATCTAAAAGTAGAAACTCGCCCGATTACAACGGTATGTGTATTTTTGCCCTAGGCCATAGTAGTTATTGGTTTCGAGTATCAGACTTGCGAAAATTGTGATGGTTTCTCAAGCGTTCCTTAATTTCAAACTCCCATATCTCGCGAACGGATTGTCGAACTCGAGAAATTCCTGTTGCATCTGAAAGCAGAGACTCGCCCGATTACAATGGTGTGTGTACTTTCCCCCCAAGCCATAGTAGTTATTGGTTTCGAGTATCAGATTTGCGAAAATTTTGATGGATTCTCAACCATTCCTTAACTTCAAACTCCCATGTCTCGCGAATGGATTGACGAACTCGAGAAATTCCTGTTGCATCTGAAAGTAGAAATTCGCCCGATTACAAAGGTTTGTGTACTTTTCCCCTTGGCCATTCCAGTTATTGGTTTCGAGTATCAGACCAGTGAAAATTTTGATGGTTTCTCAACCATTCCTTAACTTCAAACTCCCATATCTCGCGAACGGATTGACGAACTCGAGAAATTCCTGTTGCACCTGAAAGTAGAAACTCGCCCGATTACAACGGTATGTGTATTTTTCCCCTAGGCCATTCCAGTTATTGGTTTCGAGTATCAGACCAGCGAAAATTTTGATGGTTTCTCAACCATTCCTTAATTTCAAACTCCCATATCTCGCGAACGGATTGACGAACTCGAGTAATTCCTATTGCATCTGAAAGCAGGAACTCGCCCGATTACAACGGTTTGTGTAATTTTGCCCTAGGCCATTCCAGTTATTGGTTTCGTGTATCAGACTTGGGAAAATTTTGATGGTTTCTCAACCATTCCTAAACTTCAAACTCCCATATGTCGCGAACGGATTGACGAACTTGAGAAATTCCTGTTGCATCTGAAAGTAGAAACTCGCCCGATTACAATGGTGTGTGTACTTCTCCCCTAGGCCATTCCAGTTATTGGTTTCGAGTACCAAATCAGCGAAAATTTTGGTGGTTTCTCAACCATTAATTAACTTCAAACTCCCATATCTCGCAAACGGATTGACGAACTCGAGAAATTCCTGTTGAGTCTGAAAGTAGAAACTCGCCCGATTACAATGGTGTGTGTACTTTTCCCCTGGGCCATAGTAGTTATTGTTTTCGAGTATCAGACTTGCGAAAATTTTGATGGTTTCTCAAGCGTTCCTTAACTTCTGACTCCCATATCTCGCAAACGGATTGACGAACTCGAGAAATTCCTGTTGCATCTAAAAGTAGAAACTCGCCCGATTACAACGGTATGTGTATTTTTGCCCTAGGCCATAGTAGTTATTGGTTTCGAGTATCAGACTTGCGAAAATTTTGATGGTTTCTCAAACGTTCCTTAATTTCAAACTCCCATATCTCGCGAACGGATTGTCGAACTCGAGAAAGTCCTGTTGCATCTGAAAGCAGAGACTCGCCCGATTACAATGGTGTGTGTACTTTTCCCCCAAGCCATAGTAGTTATTGGTTTCGAGTATCAGACCAGCGAAAATTTTGATGGTTTCTCAAGCGTTCCTTAACTTCTGACTCCCATATCTCGCAAACGGATTGACGAACTCGAGAAATTCCTGTTGCATCTGAAAGTAGAAACTCGCCCGATTACAACGGTATGTGTTCTCTTCCCCTAGGCCATTCCAGATATTGGTTTCGATTATCAGAACAGCGAAAATTTTGATGGTTTCTCAACCATTCCTTAATTTCAAACTCCCATATCTCGCGAACGGATTGACGAACTCGAGTAATTCCTATTGCATCTGAAAGCAGAAACTCGCCCGATTTCAACGGAATGTGTACTTTTTCCCTGGGCCATTCCAGTTATTGGTTTCGGGTTTCAGACTTGCGAAAACTTTGATGGTTTCTCAACCATTCCTTAATTTCAAACTCCCATATCTCGCGAACGGATTGACGTACTCGAGAAATTCCTGTTGCATCTGAAAATAGAAACTCGCCCGATTGCAATGGTGTGTGTAATTTTCCCTAGGCCATGCCTGTTATTGGTTTCGAGTATCAAATCAGCGAAAATTTTGGTGGTTTCTCAACCATTCCTTAACTTCAAACTCCCATATCTCGCGAACGGATTGACGAACTCGAGAAATTCCTGTTGCATCTGAAAGCAGAAACTCGCCCGATTACAAAGGTATGTGTATTTTTGCCCTAGGCCATAGTAGTTATTGGTTTCGAGTATCAGACTTGCGAAAATTGTGATGGTTTCTCAAGCGTTCCTTAATTTCAAACTCCCATATCTCGCGAACGGATTGTCGAACTCGAGAAATTCCTGTTGCATCTGAAAGCAGAGACTCGCCCGATTACAATGGTGTGTGTACTTCTCCCCTAGGCCATTCCAGTTATTGGTTTCGAGTACCAAATCAGCGAAAATTTTGGTGGTTTCTCAACCATTAATTAACTTCAAACTCCCATATCTCGCAAACGGATTGACGAACTCGAGAAATTCCTGTTGAGTCTGAAAGTAGAAACTCGCCCGATTACAATGGTGTGTGTACTTTTCCCCTGGGCCATAGTAGTTATTGGTTTCGAGTATCAGACTTGCGAAAATTTTGATGGTTTCTCAAGCGTTCCTTAACTTCTGACTCCCATATCTCGCAAACGGATTGACGAACTCGAGAAATTCCTGTTGCATCTAAAAGTAGAAACTCGCCCGATTACAACGGTATGTGTATTTTTGCCCTAGGCCATAGTAGTTATTGGTTTCGAGTATCAGACTTGCGAAAATTTTGATGGTTTCTCAAACGTTCCTTAATTTCAAACTCCCATATCTCGCGAACGGATTGTCGAACTCGAGAAAGTCCTGTTGCATCTGAAAGCAGAGACTCGCCCGATTACAATGGTGTGTGTACTTTTCCCCCAAGCCATAGTAGTTATTGGTTTCGAGTATCAGACCAGCGAAAATTTTGATGGTTTCTCAAGCGTTCCTTAACTTCTGACTCCCATATCTCGCAAACGGATTGACGAACTCGAGAAATTCCTGTTGCATCTGAAAGTAGAAACTCGCCCGATTACAACGGTATGTGTTCTCTTCCCCTAGGCCATTCCAGATATTGGTTTCGATTATCAGAACAGCGAAAATTTTGATGGTTTCTCAACCATTCCTTAATTTCAAACTCCCATATCTCGCGAACGGATTGACGAACTCGAGTAATTCCTATTGCATCTGAAAGCAGAAACTCGCCCGATTTCAACGGAATGTGTACTTTTTCCCTGGGCCATTCCAGTTATTGGTTTCGGGTTTCAGACTTGCGAAAACTTTGATGGTTTCTCAACCATTCCTTAATTTCAAACTCCCATATCTCGCGAACGGATTGACGTACTCGAGAAATTCCTGTTGCATCTGAAAATAGAAACTCGCCCGATTGCAATGGTGTGTGTAATTTTCCCTAGGCCATGCCTGTTATTGGTTTCGAGTATCAAATCAGCGAAAATTTTGGTGGTTTCTCAACCATTCCTTAACTTCAAACTCCCATATCTCGCGAACGGATTGACGAACTCGAGAAATTCCTGTTGCATCTGAAAGCAGAAACTCGCCCGATTACAAAGGTATGTGTATTTTTGCCCTAGGCCATAGTAGTTATTGGTTTCGAGTATCAGACTTGCGAAAATTGTGATGGTTTCTCAAGCGTTCCTTAATTTCAAACTCCCATATCTCGCGAACGGATTGTCGAACTCGAGAAATTCCTGTTGCATCTGAAAGCAGAGACTCGCCCGATTACAATGGTGTGTGTACTTTCCCCCCAAGCCATAGTAGTTATTGGTTTCGAGTATCAGATTTGCGAAAATTTTGATGGATTCTCAACCATTCCTTAACTTCAAACTCCCATGTCTCGCGAATGGATTGACGAACTCGAGAAATTCCTGTTGCATCTGAAAGTAGAAATTCGCCCGATTACAAAGGTTTGTGTACTTTTCCCCTTGGCCATTCCAGTTATTGGTTTCGAGTATCAGACCAGTGAAAATTTTGATGGTTTCTCAACCATTCCTTAACTTCAAACTCCCATATCTCGCGAACGGATTGACGAACTCGAGAAATTCCTGTTGCACCTGAAAGTAGAAACTCGCCCGATTACAACGGTATGTGTATTTTTCCCCTAGGCCATTCCAGTTATTGGTTTCGAGTATCAGACCAGCGAAAATTTTGATGGTTTCTCAACCATTCCTTAATTTCAAACTCCCATATCTCGCGAACGGATTGACGAACTCGAGTAATTCCTATTGCATCTGAAAGCAGGAACTCGCCCGATTACAACGGTTTGTGTAATTTTGCCCTAGGCCATTCCAGTTATTGGTTTCGTGTATCAGACTTGGGAAAATTTTGATGGTTTCTCAACCATTCCTAAACTTCAAACTCCCATATGTCGCGAACGGATTGACGAACTTGAGAAATTCCTGTTGCATCTGAAAGTAGAAACTCGCCCGATTACAATGGTGTGTGTACTTCTCCCCTAGGCCATTCCAGTTATTGGTTTCGAGTACCAAATCAGCGAAAATTTTGGTGGTTTCTCAACCATTAATTAACTTCAAACTCCCATATCTCGCAAACGGATTGACGAACTCGAGAAATTCCTGTTGAGTCTGAAAGTAGAAACTCGCCCGATTACAATGGTGTGTGTACTTTTCCCCTGGGCCATAGTAGTTATTGGTTTCGAGTATCAGACTTGCGAAAATTTTGATGGTTTCTCAAGCGTTCCTTAACTTCTGACTCCCATATCTCGCAAACGGATTGACGAACTCGAGAAATTCCTGTTGCATCTAAAAGTAGAAACTCGCCCGATTACAACGGTATGTGTATTTTTCCCCTAGGCCATAGTAGTTATTGGTTTCGAGTATCAGACTTGCGAAAATTTTGATGGTTTCTCAAACGTTCCTTAATTTCAAACTCCCATATCTCGCGAACGGATTGTCGAACTCGAGAAAGTCCTGTTGCATCTGAAAGCAGAGACTCGCCCGATTACAATGGTGTGTGTACTTTTCCCCCAAGCCATAGTAGTTATTGGTTTCGAGTATCAGACCAGCGAAAATTTTGATGGTTTCTCAAGCGTTCCTTAACTTCTGACTCCCATATCTCGCAAACGGATTGACGAACTCGAGAAATTCCTGTTGCATCTGAAAGTAGAAACTCGCCCGATTACAACGGTATGTGTTCTCTTCCCCTAGGCCATTCCAGATATTGGTTTCGATTATCAGAACAGCGAAAATTTTGATGGTTTCTCAACCATTCCTTAATTTCAAACTCCCATATCTCGCGAACGGATTGACGAACTCGAGTAATTCCTATTGCATCTGAAAGCAGAAACTCGCCCGATTTCAACGGAATGTGTACTTTTTCCCTGGGCCATTCCAGTTATTGGTTTCGGGTTTCAGACTTGCGAAAACTTTGATGGTTTCTCAACCATTCCTTAATTTCAAACTCCCATATCTCGCGAACGGATTGACGTACTCGAGAAATTCCTGTTGCATCTGAAAATAGAAACTCGCCCGATTGCAATGGTGTGTGTAATTTTCCCTAGGCCATGCCTGTTATTGGTTTCGAGTATCAAATCAGCGAAAATTTTGGTGGTTTCTCAACCATTCCTTAACTTCAAACTCCCATATCTCGCGAACGGATTGACGAACTCGAGAAATTCCTGTTGCATCTGAAAGCAGAAACTCGCCCGATTACAAAGGTATGTGTATTTTTGCCCTAGGCCATAGTAGTTATTGGTTTCGAGTATCAGACTTGCGAAAATTGTGATGGTTTCTCAAGCGTTCCTTAATTTCAAACTCCCATATCTCGCGAACGGATTGTCGAACTCGAGAAATTCCTGTTGCATCTGAAAGCAGAGACTCGCCCGATTACAATGGTGTGTGTACTTTCCCCCCAAGCCATAGTAGTTATTGGTTTCGAGTATCAGATTTGCGAAAATTTTGATGGATTCTCAACCATTCCTTAACTTCAAACTCCCATGTCTCGCGAATGGATTGACGAACTCGAGAAATTCCTGTTGCATCTGAAAGTAGAAATTCGCCCGATTACAAAGGTTTGTGTACTTTTCCCCTTGGCCATTCCAGTTATTGGTTTCGAGTATCAGACCAGTGAAAATTTTGATGGTTTCTCAACCATTCCTTAACTTCAAACTCCCATATCTCGCGAACGGATTGACGAACTCGAGAAATTCCTGTTGCACCTGAAAGTAGAAACTCGCCCGATTACAACGGTATGTGTATTTTTCCCCTAGGCCATTCCAGTTATTGGTTTCGAGTATCAGACCAGCGAAAATTTTGATGGTTTCTCAACCATTCCTTAATTTCAAACTCCCATATCTCGCGAACGGATTGACGAACTCGAGTAATTCCTATTGCATCTGAAAGCAGGAACTCGCCCGATTACAACGGTTTGTGTAATTTTGCCCTAGGCCATTCCAGTTATTGGTTTCGTGTATCAGACTTGGGAAAATTTTGATGGTTTCTCAACCATTCCTAAACTTCAAACTCCCATATGTCGCGAACGGATTGACGAACTTGAGAAATTCCTGTTGCATCTGAAAGTAGAAACTCGCCCGATTACAATGGTGTGTGTACTTCTCCCCTAGGCCATTCCAGTTATTGGTTTCGAGTACCAAATCAGCGAAAATTTTGGTGGTTTCTCAACCATTAATTAACTTCAAACTCCCATATCTCGCAAACGGATTGACGAACTCGAGAAATTCCTGTTGAGTCTGAAAGTAGAAACTCGCCCGATTACAATGGTGTGTGTACTTTTCCCCTGGGCCATAGTAGTTATTGGTTTCGAGTATCAGACTTGCGAAAATTTTGATGGTTTCTCAAGCGTTCCTTAACTTCTGACTCCCATATCTCGCAAACGGATTGACGAACTCGAGAAATTCCTGTTGCATCTAAAAGTAGAAACTCGCCCGATTACAACGGTATGTGTATTTTTCCCCTAGGCCATAGTAGTTATTGGTTTCGAGTATCAGACTTGCGAAAATTTTGATGGTTTCTCAAACGTTCCTTAATTTCAAACTCCCATATCTCGCGAACGGATTGTCGAACTCGAGAAAGTCCTGTTGCATCTGAAAGCAGAGACTCGCCCGATTACAATGGTGTGTGTACATTCCCCCCAAGCCATAGTAGTTATTGGTTTCGAGTATCAGATTTGCGAAAATTTTGATGGATTCTCAACCATTCCTTAACTTCTGACTCCCATATCTCGCAAACGGATTGACGAACTCGAGAAATTCCTGTTGCATCTGAAAGTAGAAACTCGCCCGATTACAATGGTGTGTGTACTTTTCCCCTAGGCCATTCCAGTTATTGGTTTCGAGTATCAGACCAGCGAAAATTTTGATGGTTTCTCAACCATTCCTTAACTTCAAACTCCCATATCTCGCGAACGGATTGACGAACTCGAGAAATTCCTGTTGCATCTGAAATTAGAAACACACCCGATAACAATGGTGTGTGTACTTTTCCCCTAGGCCATAGTAGTTATTGGTTTCGAGTATCAGACTTGCGAAAATTTTGATGGTTGCTCAAGCGTTCCTTAACTTCATACTCCCATATCTCGCGAAGGGATTGACGAACTCGAGAAATTCCAGTTACATCTGAAAGTAGAATCTCGCCCGATTTCAATGGTGTGTGTACTTTTCCCCTAGGGCATTGCAGTTATTGGTTTCGAGTATCAGACTTGCGAAAATTTTGATGGTTGCTCAATCGTTCCTTAACTTCAAACTCCCATATCTCGCGAACGGATTGACGAACTCGAGAAATTCCTGTTGCATCGGAAAGTAGATACTCGCCCGACTACAATGGTGTGTGCACTTTTCCCCTAGGCCATGGTAGTTATTGGTTTCGAGTATCAGACTTGCGAAAGTTTTGATGGTTTCTCAACCATTCCTTAACTTCGAACTCCCATATCTCGCGAACAGATTGACGAACTCGAGAAATTCCTGTTGCATCTGAAAGTAGAAACTCGACCGATTACAACGGTATGTGTATTTTTCCCCTAGGCCTTTGTAGATATTGGTTTCGGGAATCAGACTTGCGAAAATTTTGATGGTTTCTCAACCATTCCTTAACTTCTAACTCCCATATCTCGCGAACGGATTGACGAACTCGAGTAATTCCTATTGCATCTGAATGTAGAAACTTGCCCGATTACAATGGTGTGTGTACTTTTCCCCTAGGCCATTCCAGTTATTGGTTTCGAGTATCAGACCAGAGAATAAATTTTGGTTGTTTCTCAACCATTCCTTAACTTCCAACTCCCATATCTCGCGACAGGATTGACGAATTCGAGAAATTCCTATTGCATCTGAAAGCAGAAACTCGCCCGATATCAACGGTAAGTGTACTTTTCCCCTAGGCCATTCCAGTTGTTGGTTTCGAGTATCAAATCAGCGAAAATTTTGGTGGTTTCTCAACCATTCCTTAACTTCAAACTCCCATATCTCGCGAACGGATTGACGAACTTGAGAAATTCCTGTTGCATCTGAAAGTAGAAAGTGGCCCGATTACAATGGTGTGTGTACTTTTCCGCTAGGCCATTCCAGTTATTGGTTTCGAGTATCAGACCAGAGAAAATTTTGATGGTTTCTCAACCATTCCTTAACTTCGAACTCCCATATCTCGCGAATGGATTGACGAACTCGAGAAATTCCTGTTGCATCTGAAAGTAGAAACTCGCACGATTACAACGGTATGTGTATTTTTCCCCTAGGCCTTTGTAGTTATTGGTTTCGGGAATCAGACTTGCGAAAATTTTCATGGTTTCTCAACCATTCCTTAACTTCTAACTCCCATATCTCGCGAACGGATTGACGAACTCGAGAAATTCCTGTTGCATCTGAAAGTAGAGACTCGCCCGATTACAATGGTGTGTGTACTTTTCCCCTAGGCCATTCCAGTTATTGGTTTCGAGTATCAGACTTGCGAAAATTTTGATGGTTTCTCAAGCGTTCCATAATTTCAAACTCCCATACCTCGCTAACGGATTGTCGAACTCGAGAAATTCCTGTTGCATCTGAAAGCAGAGACTCGCGCGATTACAAAGGTGTGTGGACTTTTCCCTCAAGCCATAGTAGTTATTGGTTTCGAGTATCAGACTTGCGAAAATTTTGATGGATTCTCAACCATTCCTTAACTTCAAACTCCCATATCTCGCGAATGGATTGACGAACTCGAGAAATTCCTGTTGCATCTGAAAGTAGAAACTCGCCCGATTGCAATGGTGTGTGTACTTTTCCCCTAGGCCATTCCAGTTATTGGTTTCGAGTATCAGACCAGAGAAAATTTTGATGGTTTCTCAAGCGTTCCTTAACTTCGAACTCCCATATCTCGCGAATGGATTGACGAACTCGAGAAATTCCTGTTGCATCTGAAAGTAGAAACTCGCACGATTACAACGGTATGTGTATTTTTCCCCTAGGCCTTTGTAGTTATTGGTTTCGGGAATCAGACTTGCGAAAATTTTCATGGTTTCTCAACCATTCCTTAACTTCTAACTCCCATATCTCGCGAACGGATTGACGAACT
This sequence comes from Ptiloglossa arizonensis, assembly GCF_051014685.1. NCBI lineage: Eukaryota > Metazoa > Arthropoda > Insecta > Hymenoptera > Colletidae > Ptiloglossa > Ptiloglossa arizonensis. The sequence continues at coordinate 163,065 of NW_027479070.1, forward strand.
CGAGAAATTCCTGTTGCATCTGAAAGTAGAGACTCGCCCGATTACAATGGTGTGTGTACTTTTCCCCTAGGCCATTCCAGTTATTGGTTTCGAGTATCAGACTTGCGAAAATTTTGATGGTTTCTCAAGCGTTCCATAATTTCAAACTCCCATACCTCGCTAACGGATTGTCGAACTCGAGAAATTCCTGTTGCATCTGAAAGCAGAGACTCGCGCGATTACAAAGGTGTGTGGACTTTTCCCTCAAGCCATAGTAGTTATTGGTTTCGAGTATCAGACTTGCGAAAATTTTGATGGATTCTCAACCATTCCTTAACTTCAAACTCCCATATCTCGCGAATGGATTGACGAACTCGAGAAATTCCTGTTGCATCTGAAAGTAGAAACTCGCCCGATTGCAATGGTGTGTGTACTTTTCCCCTAGGCCATTCCAGTTATTGGTTTCGAGTATCAGACCAGCGAAAATTTCGATGGTTTCTCAACCATTCCTTAACTTCAAACTCCCATATCGCGCGAACGGTTTGACGAACTCGAGAAATTCCTGTTTTATCTGAAAGTAGAAACTCGCCCGATTACAATGGTGTGTGTACTTTTCCCCTAGGCCATAGTAGCTATTGGCTTCGAGTATCAGCCTTGCGAAAATTTTGATGGTTGCTCAATCGTTCCTTAACTTCGAACACCCATATCTCGCGAACGGATTGACGAACTCGAGAAATTCCTGTTGCATCTGAAGGCAGAAACTCGCCCGATTACAACGGTATGTGTATTTTTCCCCTAGGCCTTTGTAGTTATTGGTTTCGGGAATCAGACTTGCGAAAATTTTGATGGTTTCTCAACCATTCCTTAATATCAAACTCCCATATCTCGCGAACGGATTGACGAACTCGAGAAATTCATGTTGCATCTGAAAGTAGAAGCTCGTCCGGTTACAATGGTGTGTGTACTTTTCCCCCAAGCCATAGTAGTTATTGGTTTCGAGCATCAGACTTGCGAAAATTTTGATGGATTCTCAATCATTCCTTAACTTCAAACTCCCATATCTCGCGACCGGATTGACGAATTCGAGAAATTCCTATTGCATCTGAAAGCAGAAACTCGCCCGATTTCAACGGTAAGTGTACTTTTCCCCTAGGCCATTCCAGTTATTGATTACGTGTATCAAATCAGCGAAAATTTTGGTGGTTTCTCAACCATTCCTTAACTTCAAACTCCTATATCTCGCGAACGGATTGACGAACTTGAGAAATTCCTGTTGCATCTGAAAGTAGAAAGTGGCCCGATTACAATGGTGTGTGTACTTTTCCGCTAGGCCATTCCAGTTATTGGTGTCGAGTATCAGACCAGAGAAAATTTTGATGGTTTCTCAACCATTCCTTAACTTCGAACTCCCATATCTCGCGAATGGATTGACGAACTCGAGAAATTCCTGTTGCATCTGAAAGTAGAAACTCGCACGATTACAACGGTATGTGTGTTTTTCCCCTAGGCCTTTGTAGTTATTGGTTTCGGGAATCAGACTTGCGAAAATTTTGATGGTTTCTCAACCATTCCATAACTTCTAACTCCCATATCTCGCGAACGGATTGACGAACTCGAGAAATTCCTGTTGCATCTGAAAGTAGAAACTCGCCCGATTACAAAGGTGTGTGGACTTTTGCCTCAAGCCATGGTAGTTATTGGTTTCGAGTATCAGACTTGCGAATATTTTGATGGATTCTCATCCATTCCTTAACTTCAAACTCCCATATCTCGCGAATGGATTGACGAACTCGAGAAATTCCTGTTGCACCTGAAAGTAGAAACTCGCCCGATTGCAATGGTGTGTGTACTTTTCCCCTAGGCCTTCCAGTTATTGGTTTCGAGTATCAGACCAGCGAAAATTTCGATGGTTTCTCAACCATTCCTTAACTTCAAACTCCCATATCTCGCGAACGGTTTGACGAACTCGAGAAATTCCTGTTGCATCTGAAAGTAGAAACTCGCCCGATTACAATGGTGTGTGTACTTTTCCCCTAGGCCATAGTAGCTATTGGCTTCGAGTATCAGCCTTGCGAAAATTTTGATGGTTGCTCAATCGTTCCTTAACTTCGAACTCCCATATCTCGCGAACGGATTGACGAACTCGAGAAATTCCTGTTGCATCTGAAGGCAGAAACTCGCCCGATTACAACGGTATGTGTATTTTTCCCCTAGGCCTTTGTAGTTATTGGTTTCGGGAATCAGACTTGCGAAAATTTTGATGCTTTCTCAACCATTCCTTAATATCAAACTCCCATATCTCGCGAACGGATTGACGAACTCGAGAAACTCCTGTTGGATCTGAAAGTAGAAGCTCGTCCGGTTACAATGGTGTGTGTACTTTTCCCCCAAGCCATAGTAGTTATTGGTTTCGAGCATCAGACTTGCGAAAATTTTGATGGATTCTCAATCATTCCTTAACTTCAAACTCCCATATCTCGCGAATGGATTGAAGAACACGAGAAACTCCTGTTGCATCTGAAAGCACAGACTCGCCCGATTACAACGCTATGTGTATTTTTGCCCTAGGCCATTGTAGTTATTGGTTTCGAGAATCAGACCAGCGAAAATTTTGATGGTTTCTCAACCATTCCTTAACTTCAAACTCCCATATCTCGCGAACGGATTGACGAACTCGAGAAATTCCTGTTGCATCTGAAAGTAGAAACACGCCCGATTGCAACGGTATCTGTATTTTTCCCCTAGGCCTTGTAGTTATTGGTTTCGGGAATCCGACTTGCGGAAATTTTGATGGTTTCTCAACCATTCCTTAACTTCCAACTCCCATATCTCGCGAACGGATTGACGAACTCGAGAAATTACTGTTGCTTCTGAAAGTAGAAACTCGCCCGATTACAAAGGTGTGTGTACTTTTCCCCTAGGCCATTCCAGTTATTGGTTTCGAGTATCAGACCAGCGAAAATTTTGATGGTTTCTCAACCATTCCTTAACTTCAAACTCCCATATCTCGCGAACGGATTGACGAACTCGAGAAATTCCTGTTGAACCTGACAGTAGAAACTCGCCCGATTACAATGGTGTGTGTACTTTTCCTCTAGGCCATAGTAGTTATTCGTTTCGAGTATCAGACTTGCGAAAATTTTGATGGTTGCTCAAGCGTTCCTTAACTTCGAACTTCCATATCTCGCGAACGGATTGACGAACTCGAGAAGTTCCTGCTGCATCTGAAAGTAGAAACTCGCCCAATTACAATGGTGTGTGTACTTTTCCCCTAGGCCATTCCAGATATTGGTTTCGATTATCAGAACAGCGAAAATTTTGATGGTTTCGCAACCATTCCTTAACTTCAGACTCCCATATCTTGCGAACGAATTGACGAACACGAGAAATTCCTTTTGCATCTGAAAGCAGGAACTCGCCCGATTACATCGGTTTGTGTAATTTTGCCCTAGGCCATAGTAGTTATTGGTTTCGAGTATCAGACTTGCGAAAATTTTGATGGTTTCCAAGCGTTCCTTAACTTCTAACTTCCATATCTCGCAAACGGATTGACGAACTCGAGAAATTCCTGTTGCATCTGAAAGTAGAAACTCGCCCGATTACAATGGTGTGTGTACTTTTCCCCTAGGCCATAGTAGTTATTGGTTTCGAGCATCAGACTTGCGAAAATTTTGATGGATTCTCAATCATTCCTTAACTTCAAACTCCCATATCTCGCGAATGGATTGAAGAGCACGAGAAACTCCTGTTGCATCTGAAAGCACAGACTCGCCCGATTACAACGCTATGTGTATTTTTGCCCTAGGCCATTGTAGTTATTGGTTTCGAGAATCAGACCAGCGAAAATTTTGATGGTTTCTCAACCATTCCTTAACTTCAAACTCCCATATCTCGCGAACGGATTGACGAACTCGAGAAATTCCTGTTGCATCTGAAAGTAGAAACACGCACGATTGCAACGGTATCTGTATTTTTCCCCTAGGCCTTGTAGTTATTGGTTTCGGGAATCCGACTTGCGGAAATTTTGATGGTTTCTCAACCATTCCTTAAGTTCCAACTCCCATATCTCGCGAACGGATTGACGAACTCGAGAAATTACTGTTGCTTCTGAAAGTAGAAACTCGCCCGATTTCAACGGTATGTGTATTTTTCCCCTAGGCCTTTGTAGTTATTGGTTTCGGGAATCAGACTTGCGAAAATTTTGATGGTTTCTTAACCATTCTTTAATATCAAACTCCCATATCTCGCGAACGGATTGACGAACTCGAGAAATTACTGTTGCTTCTGAAAGTAGAAACTCGCCCGATTACAATGGTGTGTGTACTTTTCCCCTAGGCCATAGTAGCTATTGGTTTCGAGTATCAGCCATGCGAAAATTTTGATGGTTGCTCAATCGTTCCTTAACTTCAAACTCCCATATCTCGCGAACGGATTGACGAACTCGAGAAATTCCTGTTGCATCGGAAAGTAGATACTCGCCCGATTACAATGGTGTGTGTACTTTTCCCCTAGGCCATAGTAGTTATTGGTTTCGAGTATCAGACTTGCCAAAATTTTGACGGTTTCTCAACCATTCCTTAACTTCTAACTCCCATATCTCGCGAACGGATTGACGAACTCGAGAAATTCCTGTTGCATCTGAAAGTAGAAACTCGCCCGATTACAATGGTGTGTGTACTTTTCCCCTAGGCCATAGTAGTTATTGGTTTCGAGCATCAGACTTGCGAAAATTTTGATGGATTCTCAATCATTCCTTAACTTCAAACTCCCATATCTCGCGAATGGATTGAAGAACACGAGAAACTCCTGTTGCATCTGAAAGCACAGACTCGCCCGATTACAACGCTATGTGTATTTTTGCCCTAGGCCATTGTAGTTATTGGTTTCGAGAATCAGACCAGCGAAAATTTTGATGGTTTCTCAACCATTCCTTAACTTCAAACTCCCATATCTCGCGAACGGATTGACGAACTCGAGAAATTCCTGTTGCATCTGAAAGTAGAAACACGCACGATTGCAACGGTATCTGTATTTTTCCCCTAGGCCTTGTAGTTATTGGTTTCGGGAATCCGACTTGCGGAAATTTTGATGGTTTCTCAACCATTCCTTAACTTCCAACTCCCATATCTCGCGAACGGATTGACGAACTCGAGAAATTACTGTTGCTTCTGAAAGTAGAAACTCGCCCGATTTCAACGGTATGTGTATTTTTCCCCTAGGCCTTTGTAGTTATTGGTTTCGGGAATCAGACTTGCGAAAATTTTGATGGTTTCTTAACCATTCTTTAATATCAAACTCCCATATCTCGCGAACGGATTGACGAACTCGAGAAATTACTGTTGCTTCTGAAAGTAGAAACTCGCCCGATTACAATGGTGTGTGTACTTTTCCCCTAGGCCATAGTAGCTATTGGTTTCGAGTATCAGCCATGCGAAAATTTTGATGGTTGCTCAATCGTTCCTTAACTTCAAACTCCCATATCTCGCGAACGGATTGACGAACTCGAGAAATTCCTGTTGCATCGGAAAGTAGATACTCGCCCGATTACAATGGTGTGTGTACTTTTCCCCTAGGCCATAGTAGTTATTGGTTTCGAGTATCAGACTTGCCAAAATTTTGACGGTTTCTCAACCATTCCTTAACTTCTAACTCCCATATCTCGCGAACGGAATGACGAACTCGAGAAATTCCTGTTGCATCTGAAAGTAGAAACTCGCCCGGTTACAATGGTGTGTGTACTTTTCCCCCAAGCCATAGTAGTTATTGGTTTCGAGCATCAGACTTGCGAAAATTTTGATGGATTCTCAATCACTCCTTAACTTCAAACTCCCATATCTCGCGAATGGATTGACGAAAACGAGAAACTCCTGTTGCATCTGAAAGCACAGACTCGCCCGATTACAACGCTATGTGTATTTTTGCCCTAGGCCATTGTAGTTATTGGTTTCGAGAATCAGACCAGCGAAAATTTTGATGGTTTCTCAACCATTCCTTAACTTCAAACTCCCATATCTCGCGAACGGACTGACGAAATCGAGAAATTCCTGTTGCATCGGAAAGTAGATACTCGCCCGATTACAATGGTGTGTGTACTTTTCCCCTAGGCCATTCCAGTTATTGGTTTCGAGTATCAGACCAGAGAAAATTTTGATGGTTTCTCAACCATTCCTTAACTTCGAACTCCCATATCTCGCGAACGGATTGACGAACTGGAGAAATTCCTGTTGCATCTGAAAGTAGAAACTCGCACGATTACAACGGTATTTGTATTTTTCCCCTAGGCCTTTGTAGTTATTGGTTTCGGGAATCAGAATTGCGAAAATTTTGTTGGTTTCTCAAACATTCCTTAACTTCAAACTCCCATATCTCGCGAACGGAATGACGAAGTCGAGAAATTCCTGTTGCATCTGAAAGTAGAAACTCGCCCGATTACAACGGTGTGTGTACTTTTCCCCTAGGCCATTGCAGTTATTGGTTTCGAGTATCATACCAGCCAAAATTTTGATGGTTTCTCAACCATTCCTTAACTTCAAACTCCCATATCTCGCGAACGGATTGACGAACACGAGAAACTCCTGTTGCATCTGAAAGCACAGACTCGCCCGATTACAATGGTATGTGAATTTTTCCCCTAGGCCATTGTAGTTATTGGTTTCGAGTATCAGACCAGCGAAAACTTTGATGGTTTCTCAACCATTCCTTAACTTCAAACTCCCATATCTCGCGAACGGATTGACGAACTCGAGAAATTCCTGTTGCATCTGAAAGTAGAAACTCGCCCGATTGCAACGGTATCTGTATTTTTCCCCTAGGCCTTTGTAGTTATTGGTTTCGGGAATCAGACTTGCGGAAATTTTGATGGTTTCTCAACCATTCCTTAACTTCCAACTCCCATATCTCGCGAACGGATTGACGAACTCGAGAAATTACTGTTGCTTCTGAAAGTAGAAACTCGCCCGATTTCAACGGTATGTGTATTTTTCCCCTAGGCCTTTGTAGTTATTGGTTTCGGGAATCAGACTTGCGAAAATTTTGACGGTTTCTCAACCATTCCTTAATATCAAACTCCCATATCTCGCGAACGGATTGACGAACTCGAGAAATTACTGTTGCTTCTGAAAGTAGATACTCGCCCGATTACAATGGTGTGTGTACTTTTCCCCTAGGCCATAGTAGTTATTGGTTTCGAGTATCAGACTTGCGATAATTTTGATGGTTTCTCAACCATTCCTTAACTTCGAACTCCCATATCTCGCGAACAGATTGACGAACACGAGAAATTCCTGTTGCATCTGAAAGTAGAAACTCGACCGATTACAACGGTATGTGTATTTTTCCCCTAGCCCTTTGTAGATATTGGTTTCGGGAATCAGACTTGCGAAAATTTTGATGGTTTCTCAACCACTCCTTAAATTCTAACTCCCATATCTCGCGAACGGATTGACGAACTCGAGAAATTCCTGTTACATCTGAAAGTAGAAACTCGCCCGATTGCAATGATGTGTGTACTTTTCCCCTGGGCCATTCCAGTTATTGGTTTCGAGTATCAGACCAGTGAATAAATTTTGATGGTTTCTCAACCATTCCTTAACTTCCAACTCCCATATCTCGCGACCGGATTGACGAATTCGAGAAATTCCTATTGCATCTGAAAGCAGAAACTCGCCCGATTTCAACGGTAAGTGTACTTTTCCCCTAGGCCATTCCAGTTATTGGTTTCGAGTATCAAATCAGCGAAAATTTTGATGGTTTCACAACCATTCCTTAATATCAAACTCCCATATCTCGCGAACGGATTGACGAACTCGAAAAATTCCTGTTGCATCTGAAAGTAGAAACTCGCCCGGTTACAATGGTGTGTGTACTTTTCCCCCAAGCCATAGTAGTTATTGGTTTCGAGCATCAGACTTGCGAAAATTTTGATGGATTCTCAATCATTCGTTAACTTCAAACTCCCATATCTCGCGAATGGATTGACGAACACGAGAAACTCCTGTTGCATCTGAAAGCACAGACTCGCCCGATTACAATGGTATGGGTATTTTTGCCCTAGGCCATTGTAGTTATTGGTTTCGAGTATCAGACCAGCGAAAATTTTGATGGTTTCTCAACCATTCCTTAACTTCAAACTCCCATATCTCGCGAACGGATTGACGAACTCGCGAAATTACAGTTGCTTCTGAAAGTAGAAACTTGCCCGATTACAATGTTGTGTGTACTTTTCCACTAGGCCATAGTAGCTATTGGTTTCGAGTATCAGCCTTGCGAAAATTTTGATGGTTGCTCAATCGTTCCTTAACTTCAAACTCCCATATCTCGCGAACGGATTGACGAACTCGAGAAATTCCTGTTGCATCGGAAAGTAGATACTCGCCCGATTACAATGGTGTGTGTACTTTTCCCCTAGGCCATTCCAGTTATTGGTTTCGAGTATCAGACCAGAGAAAATTTTGATGGTTTCTCAACCATTCCTTAACTTCGAACTCCCATATCTCGCGAACGGATTGACGAACTGGAGAAATTCCTGTTGCATCTGAAAGTAGAAACTCGCACGATTACAACGGTATGTGTACTTTTCCCCTAGGCCATAGTAGTTATTGGTTTCGAGTATCAGACTTGCGAAAATTTTGATGGTTTCTCAAGCGTTCCTTAACTTCATACTCCCATATCTCGCGAAGGGATTGACGAACTCGAGAAGTTCCTGTTGCATCTGAAAGTAGAAACTCGCCTGATTACAATGGTGTGTGTACTTTTCCCCTAGGCCATTCCAGATATTGGTTTCGATTATCAGAACAGCGAAAATTTTGATGGATTCTCAACCATTCCTTAATTTCAAACTCCCATATCTCGCGAATGGATTGACGAACTCGAGAAATTCCTGTTGCATCTGAAAGTAGAAACTCGCCCGATTACAATGGTGTGTGTACTTTTCCTCTAGGCCATAGTAGTTATTCGTTTCGAGTATCAGACTTGCGAAAATTTTGATGGTTGCTCAAGCGTTCCTTAACTTCGAACTTCCATATCTCGCGAACGGATTGACGAGCTCGAGAAGTTCCTGCTGCATCTGAAAGTAGAAACTCGCCCAATTACAATGGTGTGTGTACTTTTCCCCTAGGCCATTCCAGATATTGGTTTCGATTATCAGAACAGCGAAAATTTTGATGGTTTCGCAACCATTCCTTAACTTCAGACTCCCATATCTCGCGAACGAATTGACGAACTCGAGAAATTCCTTTTGCATCTGAAAGCAGGAACTCGCCCGATTACAACGGTTTGTGTAATTTTGCCCTAGGCCATAGTAGTTATTGGTTTCGAGTATCAGACTTGCGAAAATTTTGATGGTTTCCAAGCGTTCCTTAACTTCTAACTCCCATATCTCGCAAACGGATTGACGAACTCGAGAAATTCCTGTTGCATCTGAAAGTAGAAACTCGCCCGGTTACAATGGTGTGTGTACTTTTCCCCTAGGCCATAGTAGTTATAGGTTTCGAGTATCAGACTTGCGAAAATTTTGATGGTTTCTCAAGCGTTCCTTAACTTCATACTCCCATATCTCGCGAAGGGATTGCCGAACTCGAGAAATTCCAGTTGCATCTGAAAGGAGAAACTCGCCCGATTTCAACGGTATGTGTACTTTTCCCCTAGGCCATTCCAGTTATTGGTTTCGAGTATCAAATCAGCGAAAATTTTGATGGTTTCACAACCATTCCTTAATATCAAACTCCCATATCTCGCAAACGGATTGACGAACTCGAGAAATTCCTGTTGCATCTGAAAGTAGAAACTCGCCCGATTACAATGGTGTGTGTACTTTTCCCCTAGGCCATAGTAGTTATTGGTTTCGAGTATCAGACTTGCGAAAATTTTGATGGTTTCTCAAGCGTTCCTTAACTTCATACTCCCATATCTCGCGAAGGGATTGCCGAACTCGAGAAATTCCGGTTGCATCTGAAAGGAGAAACTCGCCCGATTTCAACGGTATGTGTACTTTTTCCCTAGGCCTTTCCAGTTATTGGTTTCGTGTATCAGACTTGCGAAATTTTTGATGGTTTCTCAACCATTCCTAAACTTCAAACTCCCATATCTCGCGAACGGATTGACGAACTCGAGAAATTCCTGTTGCATCTGAAAGTAGAAACTCGCCCGATTACAATGGTGTGTGTACTTTTCCCCTAGGCCATTCCAGTTATTGGTTTCGAGTATCAAATCAGCGAAAATTTTGATGGTTTCACAACCATTCCTTACTATCAAACTCCCATATCTCGCGAACGGATTGACGAACTCGAAAAATTCCTGTTGCATCTGAAAGTAGAAACTCGCCCGGTTACAATGGTGTGTGTACTTTTCCCCCAAGCCATAGTAGTTATTGGTTTCGAGCATCAGACTTGCGAAAATTTTGATGGATTCTCAATCATTCGTTAACTTCAAACTCCCATATCTCGCGAATGGATTGACGAACACGAGAAACTCCTGTTGCATCTGAAAGCACAGACTCGCCCGATTACAATGGTATGTGTATTTTTGCCCTAGGCCATTGTAGTTATTGGTTTCGAGTATCAGACCAGCGAAAATTTTGATGGTTTCTCAACCATTCCTTAACTTCAAACTCCCATATCTCCCGAACGGATTGACGAACTCGCGAAATTACTGTTGCTTCTGAAAGTAGAAACTTGCCCGATTACAATGTTGTGTGTACTTTTCCACTAGGCCATAGTAGCTATTGGTTTCGAGTATCAGCCTTGCGAAAATTTTGATGGTTGCTCAATCGTTCCTTAACTTCAAACTCCCATATCTCGCGAACGGATTGACGAACTCGAGAAATTCCTGTTGCATCGGAAAGTAGATACTCGCCCGTTTACAATGGTGTGTGTACTTTTCCCCTAGGCCATTCCAGTTATTGGTTTCGAGTATCAGACCAGAGAAAATTTTGATGGTTTCTCAACCATTCCTTAACTTCGAACTCCCATATCTCGCGAACGGATTGACGAACTGGAGAAATTCCTGTTGCATCTGAAAGTAGAAACTCGCACGATTACAACGGTATGTGTATTTTTCCCCTAGGCCTTTGTAGTTATTGGTTTCGGGAATCAGAATTGCGAAAATTTTGATGGTTTCTCAACCATTCCTTAACTTCAGACTCCCATATCTCGCGAACGGAATGACGAACTCGAGAAATTCCTGTTGCATCTGAAAGTAGAAACTCGCCCGATTACAACGGTATGTGTACTTTTCCCCTAGGCCATAGTAGTTATTGGTTTCGAGTATCAGACTTGCGAAAATTTTGATGGTTTCTCAGGCGTTCCTTAACTTCATACTCCCATATCTCGCGAAGGGATTGACGAACTCGAGAAGTTCCTGTTGCATCTGAAAGTAGAAACTCGCCTGATTACAATGGTGTGTGTACTTTTCCCTTAGGCCATTCCAGATATTGGTTTCGATTATCAGAACAGCGAAAATTTTGATGGATTCTCAACCATTCCTTAACTTCAAACTCCCATATCTCGCGAATGGATTGACGAACTCGAGAAATTCCTGTTGCATCTGAAAGTAGAAACTCGCCCGATTACAAAGGTGTGTGTACTTTTCCCCTAGGCCATTCCAGTTATTGGTTTCGAGTATCAGACCAGCGAAAATTTTGATGGTTTCTCAACCATTCCTTAACTTCAAACTCCCATATCTCGCGAACGGATTGACGAACTCGAGAAATTCCTGTTGAATCTGACAGTAGAAACTCACCCGATTACAATGGTGTGTGTACTTTTCCTCTAGGCCATAGTAGTTATTCGTTTCGAGTATCAGACTTGCGAAAATTTTGATGGTTGCTCAAGCGTTCCTTAACTTCGAACTTCCATATCTCGCGAACGGATTGACGAACTCGAGAAGTTCCTGCTGCATCTGAAAGTAGAAACTCGCCCAATTACAATGGTGTGTGTACTTTTCCCCTAGGCCATTCCAGATATTGGTTTCGATTATCAGAACAGCGAAAATTTTGATGGTTTCGCAACCATTCCTTAACTTCAGACTCCCATATCTCGCGAACGAATTGACGAACTCGAGAAATTCCTTTTGCATCTGAAAGCAGGAACTCGCCCGATTACAACGGTTTGTGTAATTTTGCCCTAGGCCATAGTAGTTATTGGTTTCGAGTATCAGACTTGCGAAAATTTTGATGGTTTCCAAGCGTTCCTTAACTTCTAACTCCCATATCTCGCAAACGGATTGACGAACTCGAGAAATTCCTGTTGCATCTGAAAGTAGAAACTCGCCCGATTACAATGGTGTGTGTACTTTTCCCCTAGGCCATAGTAGTTATTGGTTTCGAGTATCAGACTTGCGAAAATTTTGATGGTTTCCAAGCGTTCCTTAACTTCTAACTCCCATATCTCGCAAACGGATTGACGAACTCGAGAAATTCCTGTTGCATCTGAAAGTAGAAACTCGCCCGATTACAATGGTGTGTGTACTTTTCCCCTAGGCCATAGTAGTTATTGGTTTCGAGTATCAGACTTGCGAAAATTTTGATGGTTTCTCAAGCGTTCCTTAACTTCATACTCCCATATCTCGCGAAGGGATTGCCGAACTCGAGAAATTCCAGTTGCATCTGAAAGGAGAAACTCGCCCGATTTCAACGGTATGTGTACTTTTCCTCTAGGCCATAGTAGTTATTCGTTTCGAGTATCAGACTTGCGAAAATTTTGATGGTTGCTCAAGCGTTCCTTAACTTCGAACTTCCATATCTCGCGAACGGATTGACGAACTCGAGAAGTTCCTGCTGCATCTGAAAGGAGAAACTCGCCCGATTTCAACGGTATGTGTACTTTTTCCCTAGGCCTTTCCAGTTATTGGTTTCGTGTATCAGACTTGCGAAATTTTTGATGGTTTCTCAACCATTCCTAAACTTCAAACTCCCATATCTCGCGAACGGATTGACGAACTCGAGAAATTCCTGTTGCATCTGAAAGTAGAAACTCGCCCGATTACAATGGTGTGTGTACTTTTCCCCTAGGCCATTCCAGTTATTGGTTTCGAGTATCAAATCAGCGAAAATTTTGATGGTTTCACAACCATTCCTTACTATCAAACTCCCATATCTCGCGAACGGATTGACGAACTCGAAAAATTCCTGTTGCATCTGAAAGTAGAAACTCGCCCGGTTACAATGGTGTGTGTACTTTTCCCCCAAGCCATAGTAGTTATTGGTTTCGAGCATCAGACTTGCGAAAATTTTGATGGATTCTCAATCATTCGTTAACTTCAAACTCCCATATCTCGCGAATGGATTGACGAACACGAGAAACTCCTGTTGCATCTGAAAGCACAGACTCGCCCGATTACAATGGTATGTGTATTTTTGCCCTAGGCCATTGTAGTTATTGGTTTCGAGTATCAGACCAGCGAAAATTTTGATGGTTTCTCAACCATTCCTTAACTTCAAACTCCCATATCTCGCGAACGGATTGACGAACTCGCGAAATTACTGTTGCTTCTGAAAGTAGAAACTTGCCCGATTACAATGTTGTGTGTACTTTTCCACTAGGCCATAGTAGCTATTGGTTTCGAGTATCAGCCTTGCGAAAATTTTGATGGTTGCTCAATCGTTCCTTAACTTCAAACTCCCATATCTCGCGAACGGATTGACGAACTCGAGAAATTCCTGTTGCATCGGAAAGTAGATACTCGCCCGTTTACAATGGTGTGTGTACTTTTCCCCTAGGCCATTCCAGTTATTGGTTTCGAGTATCAGACCAGAGAAAATTTTGATGGTTGCTCAAGCGTTCCTTAACTTCGAACTTCCATATCTCGCGAACGGATTGACGAACTCGAGAAGTTCCTGCTGCATCTGAAAGGAGAAACTCGCCCGATTTCAACGGTATGTGTACTTTTTCCCTAGGCCTTTCCAGTTATTGGTTTCGTGTATCAGACTTGCGAAATTTTTGATGGTTTCTCAACCATTCCTAAACTTCAAACTCCCATATCTCGCGAACGGATTGACGAACTCGAGAAATTCCTGTTGCATCTGAAAGTAGAAACTCGCCCGATTACAATGGTGTGTGTACTTTTCCCCTAGGCCATTCCAGTTATTGGTTTCGAGTATCAAATCAGCGAAAATTTTGATGGTTTCACAACCATTCCTTACTATCAAACTCCCATATCTCGCGAACGGATTGACGAACTCGAAAAATTCCTGTTGCATCTGAAAGTAGAAACTCGCCCGGTTACAATGGTGTGTGTACTTTTCCCCCAAGCCATAGTAGTTATTGGTTTCGAGCATCAGACTTGCGAAAATTTTGATGGATTCTCAATCATTCGTTAACTTCAAACTCCCATATCTCGCGAATGGATTGACGAACACGAGAAACTCCTGTTGCATCTGAAAGCACAGACTCGCCCGATTACAATGGTATGTGTATTTTTGCCCTAGGCCATTGTAGTTATTGGTTTCGAGTATCAGACCAGCGAAAATTTTGATGGTTTCTCAACCATTCCTTAACTTCAAACTCCCATATCTCGCGAACGGATTGACGAACTCGCGAAATTACTGTTGCTTCTGAAAGTAGAAACTTGCCCGATTACAATGTTGTGTGTACTTTTCCACTAGGCCATAGTAGCTATTGGTTTCGAGTATCAGCCTTGCGAAAATTTTGATGGTTGCTCAATCGTTCCTTAACTTCAAACTCCCATATCTCGCGAACGGATTGACGAACTCGAGAAATTCCTGTTGCATCGGAAAGTAGATACTCGCCCGTTTACAATGGTGTGTGTACTTTTCCCCTAGGCCATTCCAGTTATTGGTTTCGAGTATCAGACCAGAGAAAATTTTGATGGTTTCTCAACCATTCCTTAACTTCGAACTCCCATATCTCGCGAACGGATTGACGAACTGGAGAAATTCCTGTTGCATCTGAAAGTAGAAACTCGCACGATTACAACGGTATGTGTATTTTTCCCCTAGGCCTTTGTAGTTATTGGTTTCGGGAATCAGAATTGCGAAAATTTTGATGGTTTCTCAACCATTCCTTAACTTCAGACTCCCATATCTCGCGAACGGAATGACGAACTCGAGAAATTCCTGTTGCATCTGAAAGTAGAAACTCGCCCGATTACAACGGTATGTGTACTTTTCCCCTAGGCCATAGTAGTTATTGGTTTCGAGTATCAGACTTGCGAAAATTTTGATGGTTTCTCAGGCGTTCCTTAACTTCATACTCCCATATCTCGCGAAGGGATTGACGAACTCGAGAAGTTCCTGTTGCATCTGAAAGTAGAAACTCGCCTGATTACAATGGTGTGTGTACTTTTCCCTTAGGCCATTCCAGATATTGGTTTCGATTATCAGAACAGCGAAAATTTTGATGGATTCTCAACCATTCCTTAACTTCAAACTCCCATATCTCGCGAATGGATTGACGAACTCGAGAAATTCCTGTTGCATCTGAAAGTAGAAACTCGCCCGATTACAAAGGTGTGTGTACTTTTCCCCTAGGCCATTCCAGTTATTGGTTTCGAGTATCAGACCAGCGAAAATTTTGATGGTTTCTCAACCATTCCTTAACTTCAAACTCCCATATCTCGCGAACGGATTGACGAACTCGAGAAATTCCTGTTGAATCTGACAGTAGAAACTCACCCGATTACAATGGTGTGTGTACTTTTCCTCTAGGCCATAGTAGTTATTCGTTTCGAGTATCAGACTTGCGAAAATTTTGATGGTTGCTCAAGCGTTCCTTAACTTCGAACTTCCATATCTCGCGAACGGATTGACGAACTCGAGAAGTTCCTGCTGCATCTGAAAGTAGAAACTCGCCCAATTACAATGGTGTGTGTACTTTTCCCCTAGGCCATTCCAGATATTGGTTTCGATTATCAGAACAGCGAAAATTTTGATGGTTTCGCAACCATTCCTTAACTTCAGACTCCCATATCTCGCGAACGAATTGACGAACTCGAGAAATTCCTTTTGCATCTGAAAGCAGGAACTCGCCCGATTACAACGGTTTGTGTAATTTTGCCCTAGGCCATAGTAGTTATTGGTTTCGAGTATCAGACTTGCGAAAATTTTGATGGTTTCCAAGCGTTCCTTAACTTCTAACTCCCATATCTCGCAAACGGATTGACGAACTCGAGAAATTCCTGTTGCATCTGAAAGTAGAAACTCGCCCGATTACAATGGTGTGTGTACTTTTCCCCTAGGCCATAGTAGTTATTGGTTTCGAGTATCAGACTTGCGAAAATTTTGATGGTTTCCAAGCGTTCCTTAACTTCTAACTCCCATATCTCGCAAACGGATTGACGAACTCGAGAAATTCCTGTTGCATCTGAAAGTAGAAACTCGCCCGATTACAATGGTGTGTGTACTTTTCCCCTAGGCCATAGTAGTTATTGGTTTCGAGTATCAGACTTGCGAAAATTTTGATGGTTTCTCAAGCGTTCCTTAACTTCATACTCCCATATCTCGCGAAGGGATTGCCGAACTCGAGAAATTCCAGTTGCATCTGAAAGGAGGAACTCGCCCGATTTCAACGGTATGTGTACTTTTCCTCTAGGCCATAGTAGTTATTCGTTTCGAGTATCAGACTTGCGAAAATTTTGATGGTTGCTCAAGCGTTCCTTAACTTCGAACTTCCATATCTCGCGAACGGATTGACGAACTCGAGAAGTTCCTGCTGCATCTGAAAGTAGAAACTCGCCCAATTACAATGGTGTGTGTACTTTTCCCCTAGGCCATTCCAGATATTGGTTTCGATTATCAGAACAGCGAAAATTTTGATGGTTTCGCAACCATTCCTTAACTTCAGACTCCCATATCTCGCGAACGAATTGACGAACTCGAGAAATTCCTTTTGCATCTGAAAGCAGGAACTCGCCCGATTACAACGGTTTGTGTAATTTTGCCCTAGGCCATAGTAGTTATTGGTTTCGAGTATCAGACTTGCGAAAATTTTGATGGTTTCCAAGCGTTCCTTAACTTCTAACTCCCATATCTCGCAAACGGATTGACGAACTCGAGAAATTCCTGTTGCATCTGAAAGTAGAAACTCGCCCGATTACAATGGTGTGTGTACTTTTCCCCTAGGCCATAGTAGTTATTGGTTTCGAGTATCAGACTTGCGAAAATTTTGATGGTTTCTCAAGCGTTCCTTAACTTCATACTCCCATATCTCGCGAAGGGATTGCCGAACTCGAGAAATTCCAGTTGCATCTGAAAGGAGAAACTCGCCCGATTTCAACGGTATGTGTACTTTTTCCCTAGGCCATTCCAGTTATTGGTTTCGTGTATCAGACTTGCGAAAATTTTGATGGTTTCTCAACCATTCCTAAACTTCAAACTCCCATATCTCGCGAACGGATTGACGAACTCGAGAAATTCCTGTTGCATCTGAAAGCAGAAACTCGCCCGATTACAACGGTATGTGTATTTTTGCCCTAGGCCATAGTAGTTATTGGTTTCGAGTATCAGCCTTGCGAAAATTTTGATGGTTCCTCAATCGTTCCTTAACTTCAAACTCCCATATCTCGCGAACGGATTGACGAACTCGAGAAATTCCTGTTGCATCGGAAAGTAGATACTCGCCCGACTACAATGGTGTGTGCACTTTTCCCCTAGGCCATGGTAGTTATTGGTTTCGAGTATCAGACTTGCGAAAATTTTGATGGTTTCTCAACCATTCCTTAACTTCGAACTCCCATATCTCGCGAACAGATTGACGAACTCGAGAAATTCCTGCTGCATCTGAAACTAGATACTCGACCGATTACAATGGTGTGTGTACTTTTCCCCTAGGCCATTCCAGTTATTGGTTTCGAGTATCAGACTTGCGAAAATTTTGATGGTTTCTCAAGCGTTCCATAATTTCAAACTCCCATACCTCGCTAACGGATTGTCGAACTCGAGAAATTCCTGTTGCATCTGAAAGCAGAGACTCGCCCGATTACAATGGTGTGTGTACTTTTCCCCTAGGCCATAGTAGCTATTGGTTTCGAGTATCAGCCTTGCGAAAATTTTGATGGTTGCTCAATCGTTCCTTAACTTCAAACTCCCATATCTCGCGAACGGATTGACGAACTCGAGAAATTCCTGTTGCATCGGAAAGTAGATACTCGCCCGACTACAATGGTGTGTGCACTTTTCCACTAGGCCATGGTAGTTATTGGTTTCGAGTATCAGACTTGCGAAAATTTTGATGGTTCCTCAACCATTCCTTAACTTCGAACTCCCATATCTCGCGAACAGATTGACGAACTCGAGAAATTCCTGTTGCATCTGAAAGTAGAAACTCGACCGATTACAACGGTATGTGTATTTTTCCCCTAGGCCTTTGTAGATATTGGTTTCGGGAATCAGACTTGCGAAAATTTTGATGGTTTCTCAACCATTCCTTAACTTCTAACTCCCATATCTCGCGAACGGATTGACGAACTCGAGAAATTCCTGTTGCATTTGAAAGTAGAAACTCGCCCGATTACAATGGTGTGTGTACTTTTCCCCTAGGCCATTCCAGTTATTGGTTTCGAGTATCAGACCAGAGAATAAATTTTGATGGTTTCTCAACCATTCCTTAACTTCCAACTCCAATATCTCGCGACCGGATTGACGAATTCGAGAAATTCCTATTGCATCTGAAAGCAGAAACTCGCCTAATTTCAACGGTAAGTGTACTTTTCCCCTAGGCCATTCCAGTTAGTGGTTTCGAGTATCAAATCAGCGAAAATTTTGGTGGTTTCTCAACCATTCCTTAACTTCAAACTCCCATATCTCGCGAACGGATTGACGAACTTGAGAAATTCCTGTTGCATCTGAAAGTAGAAAGTGGCCCGATTACAATGGTGTGTGTACTTTTCCGCTAGGCCATTCCAGTTATTGGTTTCGAGTATCAGACCAGAGAAAATTTTGATGGTTTCTCAACCGTTCCTTAACTTCGAACTCCCATATCTCGCGAATGGATTGACGAACTCGTGAAATTCCTGTTGCATCTGAAAGTAGAAACTCGCCCGATTGCAAAGGTGTGTGTACTTTTCCCCTAGGCCATTCCAGTTATTGGTTTCGAGTATCAGACCAGCGAAAATTTCGATGGTTTCTCAACCATTCCTTAACTTCAAACTCCCATATCTCGCGAACGGATTGACGAACTCGAGAAATTCCTGTTGCATCTGAAAGTAGAAACTCGCCCGATTACAATGGTGTGTGTACTTTTCCCCTAGGCCATAGTAGCTATTGGCTTCGAGTATCAGCCTTGCGAAAATTTTGATGGTTGCTCAATCGTTCCTTAACTTCGTACTCCCATATCTCGCGAACGGATTGACGAACTCGAGAAATTCCTGTTGCATCTGAAGGCAGAAACTCGCCCGATTACAACGGTATGTGTATTTTTCCCCTAGGCCTTTGTAGTTATTGGTTTCGGGAATCAGACTTGCGAAAATTTTGATGGTTTCTCAACCATTCCTTAATATCAAACTCCCATATCTCGCGAACGGATTGACGCACTCGACAAATTCCTGTTGCATCTGAAAGTAGAAGCTCGTCCGGTTACAATGGTGTGTGTACTTTTCCCCCAAGCCATAGTAGTTATTGGTTTCGAGCATCAGACTTGCGAAAATTTTGATGGATTCTCAATCATTCCTTAATTTCAAACTCCCATATCTCGCGAATGGATTGACGAACACGAGAAACTCCTGTTGCATCTGAAAGCACAGACTCGCCCGATTACAATGGTATGTGTATTTTTGCCCTAGGCCATTGTAGTTATTGGTTTCGAGTATCAGACCAGCGAAAATTTTGATGGTTTCTCAACCATTCCTTAACTTCAAACTCCCATATCTCGCGAACGGATTGACGAACTCGAGAAATTACTGTTGCTTCTGAAAGTAGAAACTTGCCCGATTACAATGGTGTGTGTACTTTTCCACTAGGCCATAGTAGCTATTGGTTTCGAGTATCAGCCTTGCGAAAATTTTGATGGTTGCTCAATCGTTCCTTAACTTCTAACTCCCATATCTCGCGAACGGAATGACGAACTCGAGAAATTCCTGTTGCATCTGAAAGTAGAAACTCGCCCGATTACAACGGTGTGTGTACTTTTCCCCTAGGCCATTCCAGTTATTGGTTTCGAGTAACAGACCAGCGAAAATTTTGATGGTTTCTCAACCATTCCTTAACTTCAAACTCCCATATCTCGCGAACGGATTGACGAACTCGAGAAATTCCTGTTGCATCGAAAAGTAGATACTCGCCCGATTACAATGGTATGTGAATTTTTCCCCTAGGCCATTGTAGTTATTGGTTTCGAGTATCAGACCAGCGAAAATTTTGATGGTTTCTCAACCATTCCTTAACTTCAAACTCCCATATCTCGCGAACGGATTGACGAACTCGAGAAATTCCTGTTGCATCTGAAAGTAGAAACTAGCACGATTACAACGGTATGTGTATTTTTCCCCTAGGCCTTTGTAGGTATTGGTTTCGGGAATCAGACTTGCGAAAATTTTGATGGTTTCTCAACCATTCCTTAACTTCTAACTCCCATATCTCGCGTACGGATTGACGAACTCGAGAAATTCCTGTTGCAACTGAAAGTAGAAACTCGCCCGATTACAATGGTGTGTGTACTTTTCCCCTAGGTCATTCCAGTTATTGGTTTCGAGTATCAGACCAGAGAAAATTTTGATGGTTTCTCAACCATTCCTTAACTTCGAACTCCCATATCTCGCGAACGGATTGACGAACTCGAGAAATTCCTGTTGCATCTGAAAGTAGAAACTCGCACGATTACAACGGTATGTGTATTTTTCCCCTGGGCCTTTGTAGTTATTGGTTTCGGGAATCAGACTTGCGAAAATTTTGATGGTTTCTCAACCATTCCTTAACTTCTAACTCCCATATCTCGCGAACGGATTGACGAACTCCAGAAATTCCTGTTGCATCTGAAAGTAGAAACTCGCCCGATTACAATGGTGTGTGTACTTTTTCCCTAGGCCATTCCAGTTATTGGTTTCGAGTATCAGACCAGCGAAAATTTTGGTGGTTTCTCAACCATTCCTTAACTTCAAACTCCCATATCTCGCGAACGGATTGACGAACTCGAGAAATTCCTGTTGCATCTGAAAGCAGAAACTCGCCCGATTACAACGGTATGTGTATTTTTGCCCTAGGCCATAGCAGTTATTGGTTTCGAGTATCAGACTTGCGAAAATTTTGATGGTTTCTCAAGCGTTCCTTAATTTCAAACTCCCATACCTCGCTAACGGATTGTCGAACTCGAGAAATTCCTGTTGCATCTGAAAGCAGAGACTCGCCCGATTACAAAGGTATGTGTATTTTTGCCCTAGGCCATAGTGGTTATTGGTTTCGAGTATCAGACTTGCGAAAATTTTGATGGTTTCTCAAACGTTCCTTAACTTCTAACTCCCATATCTCGCGTACGGATTGACGAACTCGAGAAATTCCTGTTGCATCTGAAAGTAGACACTCGCCCGATTACAATGGTGTGTGTACTTTTCCCCTAGGCCATTCCAGTTATTGGTTTCGAGTATCAGACCAGAGAAAATTTTGATGGTTTCTCAACCATTCCTTAACTTCGAACTCCCATATCTCGCGAACGGATTGACGAACTCGAGAAATTCCTGTTGCATCTGAAAGTAGAAACTCGCACGATTACAACGGTATGTGTATTTTTCCCCTAGGCCTTTGTAGTTATTGGTTTCGGGAATCAGACTTGCGAAAATTTTGATGGTTTCTCAACCATTCCTTAACTTCTAACTCCCATATCTCGCGAACGGTTTGACGACCTGGAGAAATTCCTGTTGCATCTGAAAGTAGAAACTCGCACGATTACAACGGTATGTGTATTTTTCCCCTAGGCCTTTGTAGTTATTGGTTTCGGGAATCAGACTTGCGAAAATTTTGATGGTTTCTCAACAATTCCTTTACTTCTAACTCCCATATCTCGCGAACGGATTGACGAACTCGAGAAATTCCTGTTGCATCTGAAAGTAGAAACTCGCCCGATTACAATGGTGTGTGTACTTTTCCCCTAGGCCATTCCAGTTATTGGTTTCGAGTATCAGACCAGCGAAAATTTTGGTGGTTTCTCAACCATTCCTTAACTTCAAACTCCCATATCTCGCGAACGGATTGACGAACTCGAGAAATTCCTGTTGCATCTGAAAGCAGAAACTCGCCCGATTACAACGGTATGTGTATTTTTGCCCTAGGCCATAGCAGTTATTGGTTTCGAGTATCAGACTTGCGAAAATTTTGATGGTTTCTCAAGCGTTCCTTAATTTCAAACTCCCATACCTCGCTAACGGATTGTCGAACTCGAGAAATTCCTGTTGCATCTGAAAGCAGAGATTCGCCCGATTACAAAGGTATGTGTATTTTTGCCCTAGGCCATAGTGGTTATTTGTTTCGAGTATCAGACTTGCGAAAATTTTGATGGTTCCTCAACCATTCCTTAACTTCGAACTCCCATATCTCGCGAACAGATTGACGAACTCGAGAAATTCCTGTTGCATCTGAAAGTAGAAACTCGACCGATTACAACGGTATGTGTATTTTTCCCCTAGGCCTTTGTAGATATTGGTTTCGGGAATCAGACTTGCGAAAATTTTGATGGTTTCTCAACCATTCCTTAACTTCTAACTCCCATATCTCGCGAACGGATTGACGAACTCGAGAAATTCCTGTTGCATCTGAAAGTAGAAACTCGCCCGATTACAATGGTGTGTGTACTTTTCCCCTAGGCCATTCCAGTTATTGGTTTCGAGTATCAGACCAGAGAATAAATTTTGATGGTTTCTCAACCATTCCTTAACTTCCAACTCCCATATCTCGCGACCGGATTGACGAATTCGAGAAATTCCTATTGCATCTGAAAGCAGAAACTCGCCTAATTTCAACGGTAAGTGTACTTTTCCCCTAGGCCATTCCAGTTATTGGTTTCGAGTATCAAATCAGCGAAAATTTTGGTGGTTTCTCAACCATTCCTTAACTTCAAACTCCCATATCTCGCGAACGGATTGACGAACTTGAGAAATTCCTGTTGTATCTGAAAGTAGAAAGTGGCCCGATTACAATGGTGTGTGTACTTTTCCGCTAGGCCATTCCAGTTATTGGTTTCGAGTATCAGACCAGAGAAAATTTTGATGGTTTCTCAACCGTTCCTTAACTTCGAACTCCCATATCTCGCGAATGGATTGACGAACTCGTGAAATTCCTGTTGCATCTGAAAGTAGAAACTCGCCCGATTACAATGGTGTGTGTACTTTTCCGCTAGGCCATTCCAGTTATTGGTTTCGAGTATCAGACCAGAGAAAATTTTGATGGTTGCTCAATCGTTCCTTAACTTCGAACTCCCATACCTCGCTAACGGATTGTCGAACTCGAGAAATTCCTGTTGCATTTGAAAGCAGAGACTCGCCCGATTACAAAGGTGTGTGGACTTTTCCCTCAAGCCATAGTAGTTATTGGTTTCGAGTATCAGACTTGCGAAAATTTTGATGGATTCTCAACCATTCCTTAACTTCAAACTCCCATATCTCGCGAATGGATTGACGAAATCGAGAAATTCCTGTTGCATCTGAAAGTAGAAACTCGCCCGATTGCAAAGGTGTGTGTACTTTTCCCCTAGGCCATTCCAGTTATTGGTTTCGAGTATCAGACCAGCGAAAATTTCGATGGTTTCTCAACCATTCCTTAACTTCAAACTCCCATATCTCGCGAACGGATTGACGAACTCGAGAAATTCCTGTTGCATCTGAAAGCAGAAACTCGCCCGATTACAATGGTGTGTGTACTTTTCCCCTAGGCCATAGTAGCTATTGGCTTCGAGTATCAGCCTTGCGAAAATTTTGATGGTTG
This sequence comes from Ptiloglossa arizonensis, assembly GCF_051014685.1. Lineage (NCBI taxonomy): Eukaryota > Metazoa > Arthropoda > Insecta > Hymenoptera > Colletidae > Ptiloglossa > Ptiloglossa arizonensis. Next base: position 186,901 of record NW_027479070.1, read on the forward strand.
CTCAATCGTTCCTTAACTTCGAACTCCCATATCTCGCGAACGGATTGACGAACTCGAGAAATTCCTGTTGCATCTGAAGGCAGAAACTCGCCCGATTACAACGGTATGTGTATTTTTCCCCTAGGCCTTTGTAGTTATTGATTTCGGGAATCAGACTTGCGAAAATTTTGATGGTTTCTCAACCATTCCTTAATATCAAACTCCCATATCTCGCGAACGGATTGACGCACTCGACAAATTCCTGTTGCATCTGAAAGTAGAAGCTCGTCCGGTTACAATGGTGTGTGTACTTTTCCCCCAAGCCATAGTAGTTATTGGTTTCGAGCATCAGACTTGCGAAAATTTTGATGGATTCTCAATCATTCCTTAATTTCAAACTCCCATATCTCGCGAATGGATTGACGAACACGAGAAACTCCTGTTGCATCTGAAAGCACAGACTCGCCCGATTACAATGGTATGTGTATTTTTGCCCTAGGCCATTGTAGTTATTGGTTTCGAGTATCAGACCAGCGAAAATTTTGATGGTTTCTCAACCATTCCTTAACTTCAAACTCCCATATCTCGCGAACGGATTGACGAACTCGAGAAATTACTGTTGCTTCTGAAAGTAGAAACTTGCCCGATTACAATGGTGTGTGTACTTTTCCACTACGCCATAGTAGCTACTGGTTTCGAGTATCAGCCTTGCGAAAATTTTGATGGTTGCTCAATCGTTCCTTAACTTCAAACTCCCATATCTCGCGAACGGATTGACGAACTCGAGAAATTCCTGTTGCATCTGAAAGTAGAATCTCGCACGATTACAACGGTATGTGTATTTTTCCCCTAGACCTTTGTAGTTATTGGTTTCTGGAATCAGACTTGCGAAAATTTTGATGGTTTCTCAACCATTCCTTAACTTCTAACTCCCATATCTCGCGAACGGAATGACGAACTCGAGAAATTCCTGTTGCATCTGAAAGTAGAAACTCGCCCGATTACAACGGTGTGTGTATTTTTCCCCTAGGCCTTTGTAGGTATTGGTTTCGGGAATCAGACTTGCGAAAATTTTGATGGTTTCTCAACCATTCCTTAACTTCTAACTCCCATATCTCGCGTACGGATTGACGAACTCGAGAAATTCCTGTTGCAACTGAAAGTAGAAACTCGCCCGATTACAATGGTGTGTGTACTTTTCCCCTAGGTCATTCCAGTTATTGGTTTCGAGTATCAGACCAGAGAAAATTTTGATGGTTTCTCAACCATTCCTTAACTTCGAACTCCCATATCTCGCGAACGGATTGACGAACTCGAGAAATTCCTGTTGCATCTGAAAGTAGAAACTCGCACGATTACAACGGTGTGTGTATTTTTCCCCTGGGCCTTTGTAGTTATTGGTTTCGGGAATCAGACTTGCGAAAATTTTGATGGTTTCCCAACCATTCCTTAACTTCTAACTCCCATATCTCGCGAACGGATTGACGAACTCCAGAAATTCCTGTTGCATCTGAAAGTAGAAACTCGCCCGATTACAATGGTGTGTGTACTTTTTCCCTAGGCCATTCCAGTTATTGGTTTCGAGTATCAGACCAGCGAAAATTTTGGTGGTTTCTCAACCATTCCTTAACTTCAAACTCCCATATCTCGCGAACGGATTGACGAACTCGAGAAATTCCTGTTGCATCTGAAAGCAGAAACTCGCCCGATTACAACGGTATGTGTATTTTTGCCCTAGGCCATAGCAGTTATTGGTTTCGAGTATCAGACTTGCGAAAATTTTGATGGTTTCTCAAGCGTTCCTTAATTTCAAACTCCCATACCTCGCTAACGGATTGTCGAACTCGAGAAATTCCTGTTGCATCTGAAAGCAGAGACTCGCCCGATTACAAAGGTATGTGTATTTTTGCCCTAGGCCATAGTGGTTATTGGTTTCGAGTATCAGACTTGCGAAAATTTTGATGGTTTCTCAAACGTTCCTTAACTTCTAACTCCCATATCTCGCGTACGGATTGACGAACTCGAGAAATTCCTGTTGCATCTGAAAGTAGACACTCGCCCGATTACAATGGTGTGTGTACTTTTCCCCTAGGCCATTCCAGTTATTGGTTTCGAGTATCAGACCAGAGAAAATTTTGATGGTTTCTCAACCATTCCTTAACTTCGAACTCCCATATCTCGCGAACGGATTGACGAACTCGAGAAATTCCTGTTGCATCTGAAAGTAGAAACTCGCACGATTACAACGGTATGTGTATTTTTCCCCTAGGCCTTTGTAGTTATTGGTTTCGGGAATCAGACTTGCGAAAATTTTGATGGTTTCTCAACCATTCCTTAACTTCTAACTCCCATATCTCGCGAACGGTTTGACGACCTGGAGAAATTCCTGTTGCATCTGAAAGTAGAAACTCGCACGATTACAACGGTATGTGTATTTTTCCCCTAGGCCTTTGTAGTTATTGGTTTCGGGAATCAGACTTGCGAAAATTTTGATGGTTTCTCAACAATTCCTTTACTTCTAACTCCCATATCTCGCGAACGGATTGACGAACTCGAGAAATTCCTGTTGCATCTGAAAGTAGAAACTCGCCCGATTACAATAGTGTGTGTACTTTTCCCCTAGGCCATTCCAGTTATTGGTTTCGAGTATCAGACCAGCGAAAATTTTGGTGGTTTCTCAACCATTCCTTAACTTCAAACTCCCATATCTCGCGAACGGATTGACGAACTCGAGAAATTCCTGTTGCATCTGAAAGCAGAAACTCGCCCGATTACAACGGTATGTGTATTTTTGCCCTAGGCCATAGCAGTTATTGGTTTCGAGTATCAGACTTGCGAAAATTTTGATGGTTTCTCAAGCGTTCCTTAATTTCAAACTCCCATACCTCGCTAACGGATTGTCGAACTCGAGAAATTCCTGTTGCATCTGAAAGCAGAGACTCGCCCGATTACAAAGGTATGTGTATTTTTGCCCTAGGCCATAGTGGTTATTGGTTTCGAGTATCAGACTTGCGAAAATTTTGATGGTTTCTCAAACGTTCCTTAACTTCTAACTCCCATATCTCGCGTACGGATTGACGAACTCGAGAAATTCCTGTTGCATCTGAAAGTAGACACTCGCCCGATTACAATGGTGTGTGTACTTTTCCCCTAGGCCATTCCAGTTATTGGTTTCGAGTATCAGACCAGAGAAAGTTTTGATGGTTTCTCAACCATTCCTTAACTTCGAACTCCCATATCTCGCGAACGGATTGACGAACTCGAGAAATTCCTGTTGCATCTGAAAGTAGAAACTCGCACGATTACAACGGTATGTGTATTTTTCCATTAGGCCTTTGTAGTTATTGGTTTCGGGAATCAGACTTGCGAAAATTTTGATGGTTTCTCAATCATTTCTTAACTTCTAACTCCCATATCTCGCGAACGGTTTGACGAACTCGAGAAATTCCTGTTGCATCTGAAAGTAGAAACTCGCCCGATTACAATGGTGTGTGTACGTTTCCCCTAGGCCATTCCAGTTATTGGTTTCGAGTATCAGACCAGCGAAAATTTTGATGGTTTCTCAAGCGTTCCTTAATTTCAAACTCCTATACCTCGCTAACGGATTGTCGAACTCGAGAAATTCCTGTTGCATCTGAAAGCAGAGACTCGCCCGATTACAAAGGTATGTGTATTTTTGCCCTAGGCCATAGTAGTTATTGGTTTCGAGTATCAGACTTGCGAAAATTTTCATGGTTTCTCAAACGTTCCTTAACTTCCAACTCCCATATCTCGCGAACGGATTGACGAACTCGAGAAATTCCTTTTGCATCTGAAAGTAGACACTCGCCCGATTACAATGGTGTGTGTACTTTTCCCCCAAGCCATAGTAGTTATTGGTTTCGAGTATCAGACTTGCGAAAATTTTGATGGATTCTCAACCATTCCTTAACTTCAAACTCCCATATCTCGCGAACGGATTGACGAACTCGAGTAATTCCTATTGCATCTGAAAGGAGAAACTCGCCCGATTTCAACGGTATGGGTACTTTTTCCCTAGGCCATTCCAGTTATTGGTTTCGGGTATCAGATTTGCGAAAATTTTGATGGTTTCTCAACCATTCCTAAACTTCAAACACCCATATCTCGCGAACGGATTGACGAACTCGAGAAATTCCTGTTGCATCTGAAAGTAGAATCTCGCCCGATTTCAATGGTGTATGTACTTTTCCCCTAGGCCATTGCAGTTATTGGTTTCGAATATCAGACTTGCGAAAATTTTGATGGTTGCGCAAGCGTTCCTTAACTTCAAACTCCCATATCTCGCGAACGGATTGACGAACTCGAGAAATTCCTGTTGCATCTGAAAGTAGAAGCTCGCCCGGTTACAATGGTGTGTGTACTTTTCCCCTAGACCATAGTAGTTATTGGTTTCGAGTATCAGACTTGCGAAAATTTTGATGGTTTCTCAACCATACCTTAACTTCGAACACCCATATCTCGCGAACGGATTGACGAACTCGAGAAATTCCTGTTGCATCTGAAAGTAGAAACTCGCCCGATAACAACGGTATGTGTACTTTTTCCCTAGGCCACTCCAGTTATTGGTTTCGAGAATCAGACGTGCGAAAATTTTGATGGTTTCGCAACCATTCCTTAACTTCATACTCCCATATCTCGCGAACGAATTGACGAACTCGAGAAATTCCTTTTGCATCTGAAAGCAGGAACTCGCCCGATTACAACGGTTTGTGTAATTTTGCCCTAGGCCATAGTAGTTATTGGTTTCGAGTATCAGACTTGCGAAAATTTTGATGGTTTCTCAAGTGTTCCTTAACTTCTAACTCCCATATCTCCCAAACGGATTGACGTACTCGAGAAATTTCTTTTGCATCTGAAAGTAGAAACTCGCCCGATTACAATGGTGTGTGTACTTTTCCCCTAGGCCATTCCAGTTATTGGTTTCGAGTATCAGACCAGCGAAAATTTTGATGGTTTCTCAACCATTCCTTAATTTCAAACTCCCATATCTCGCGAACGGATTGACGAACTCGAGTAATTCCTATTGCATCTGAAAGGAGAAACTCGCCCGATTTCAACGGTATGTGTACTTTTTCCCTAGGCCATTCCAGTTATTGGTTTCGTGTATCAGACTTGCGAAAATTTTGATGGTTTCCCATCCATTCCTAAACTTCAAACTCCCATATGTCGCGAACGGATTGACGAACTCGAGAAATTCCTGTTGCATCTGAAAGTAGAAACTCGCCCGATTACAATGGTGTGTGTACTTTTCCCCTAGGCCATTCCAGTTATTGGTTTCGAGTACCAAATCAGCGAAAATTTTGGTGGTATCTCAACCATTAATTAACTTCAAACTCCCATATCTCGCAAACGGATTGACGAACTCGAGAAATTCGTGTTGAATCTGAAAGTAGAAACTCGCCCGATTACAATGGTGTGTGTACTTTTCCCCTAGGCCATTCCAGTTATTGGTTTCGAGTATCAGACTTGCGAAAATTTTGATGGTTTCTCAAGCGTTCCTTAACTTCTGACTCCCATATCTCGCAAACGGATTGACGAACTCGAGAAATTCCTGTTGTATCTGAAAGTAGAAACTCGCCCGATTACAACGGTATGTGTTCTTTTCCCCTAGGCCATTCCAGATATTGGTTTCGATTAGCAGAACAGCGAAAATTTTGATGGTTACTCAATCATTCCTTAATTTCAAACTCCCATATCTCGCGAACGGATTGACGAACTCGAGTAATTCCTATTGCATCTGAAAGCAGAAACTCGCCCGATTTCAACGGTATGTGTACTTTTTCCCTGGGCCATTCCAGTTATTGGTTTCGGGTTTCAGACTTGCGAAAATTTTGATGGTTTCTCAACCATTCCTTAATTTCAAACTCCCATATCTCGCGAACGGATTGACGTACTCGAGAAATTCCTGTTGCATCTGAAAATAGAAACTCGCCCGATTGCAATGGTGTGTGTACTATTCCCCTAGGCCATGCCTGTTATTGGTTTCGAGTATCAAATCAGCGAAAATTTTGGTGGTTTCTCAACCATTCCTTAACTTCAAACTCCCATATCTCGCGAACGGATTGACGAACTCGAGAAATTCCTGTTGCATCTGAAAGCAGAAACTCGCCCGATTACAACGGTATGTGTATTTTTGCCCTAGGCCATAGCAGTTATTGGTTTCGAGTATCAGACTTGCGAAAATTTTGATGGTTTCTCAAGCGTTCCTTAATTTCAAACTCCCATACCTCGCTAACGGATTGTCGAACTCGAGAAATTCCTGTTGCATCTGAAAGCAGAGACTCGCCCGATTACAAAGGTATGTGTATTTTTGCCCTAGGCCATAGTGGTTATTGGTTTCGAGTATCAGACTTGCGATAATTTTGATGGTTTCTCAAACGTTCCTTAACTTCTAACTCCCATATCTCGCGTACGGATTGACGAACTCGAGAAATTCCTGTTGCATCTGAAAGTAGACACTCGCCCGATTACAATGGTGTGTGTACTTTTCCCCTAGGCCATTCCAGTTATTGGTTTCGAGTATCAGACCAGAGAAAATTTTGATGGTTTCTCAACCATTCCTTAACTTCGAACTCCTATATCTCGCGAACGGATTGACGAACTCGAGAAATTCCTGTTGCATCTGAAAGTAGAACCTGCACGATTACAACGGTATGTGTATTTTTCCCCTAGGCCTTTGTAGTTATTGGTTTCGGGAATCAGACTGGCGAAAATTTTGATGGTTTCTCAACAATTCCTTTACTTCTAACTCCCATATCTCGCGAACGGATTGACGAACTCGAGAAATTCCTGTTGCATCTGAAAGTAGAAACTCGCCCGATTACAATGGTGTGTGTACTTTTCCCCTAGGCCATTCCAGTTATTGGTTTCGAGTATCAGACCAGAGAAAATTTTGATGGTTTCTCAAGCGTTCCTTAATTTCAAACTCCCATACCTCGCTAACGGATTGTCGAACTCGAGAAATTCCTGTTGCATCTGAAAGCAGAGACTCGCCCGATTACAAAGGTATGTGTATTTTTGCCCTAGGCCATAGTGGTTATTGGTTTCGAGTATCAGACTTGCGAAAATTTTGATGGTTTCTCAAACGTTCCTTAACTTCTAACTCCCATATCTCGCGTACGGATTGACGAACTCGAGAAATTCCTGTTGCATCTGAAAGTAGACACTCGCCCGATTACAATGGTGTGTGTACTTTTCCCCTAGGCCATTCCAGTTATTGGTTTCGAGTATCAGACCAGAGAAAATTTTGATGGTTTCTCAACCATTCCTTAACTTCGAACTCCCATATCTCGCGAACGGTTTGACGAACTCGAGAAATTCGTGTTGCATCTGAAAGTAGAAACTCGCACGATTACAACGGTATGTGTATTTTTCCACTAGGCCTTTGTAGTTATTGGTTTCGGGAATCAGACTTGCGAAAATTTTGATGGTTTCTCAACCATTCCTTAACTTCTAACTCCCATATCTCGCGAACGGATTGACGAACTCGAGAAATTCCTGTTGCATCTGAAAGTAGAAACTCGCCCGATTACAATGGTGTGTGTACTTTTCCCCTAGGCCATTCCAGTTATTGGTTTCGAGTATCAGACTTGCGAAAATTTTGATGGTTTCTCAAGCGTTCCATAATTTCAAACTCCCATACCTCGCTAACGGATTGTCGAACTCGAGAAATTCCTGTTGCATCTGAAAGCAGAGACTCGCCCGATTACAATGGTGTGTGTACTTTTCCCCTAGGCCATAGTAGCTATTGGTTTCGAGTATCAGCCTTGCGAAAATTTTGATGGTTGCTCAATCGTTCCTTAACTTCAAACTCCCATATCTCGCGAACGGATTGACGAACTCGAGAAATTCCTGTTGCATCGGAAAGTAGATACTCGCCCGATTACAATGGTATGTGAATTTTTCCCCTAGGCCATTGTAGTTATTGGTTTCGAGTATCAGACCAGCGAAAATTTTGATGGTTTCTCAACCATTCCTTAACTTCGAACTCCCATATCTCGCGAACAGATTGACGAACTCGAGAAATTCCTGTTGCATCTGAAAGTAGAAGCTCGTCCGGTTACAATGGTGTGTGTACTTTTCCCCCAAGCCATAGTAGTTATTGGTTTCGAGCATCAGACTTGCGAAAATTTTGATGGATTCTCAATCATTCCTTAATTTCAAACTCCCATATCTCGCGAATGGATTGACGAACACGAGAAACTCCTGTTGCATCTGAAAGCACAGACTCGCCCGATTACAATGGTATGTGTATTTTTGCCCTAGGCCATTGTAGTTATTGGTTTCGAGTATCAGACCAGCGAAAATTTTGATGGTTTCTCAACCATTCCTTAACTTCAAACTCCCATATCTCGCGAACGGATTGACGAACTCGAGAAATTACTGTTGCTTCTGAAAGTAGAAACTTGCCCGATTACAATGGTGTGTGTACTTTTCCACTAGGCCATAGTAGCTATTGGTTTCGAGTATCAGCCTTGCGAAAATTTTGATGGTTGCTCAATCGTTCCTTAACTTCAAACTCCCATATCTCGCGAACGGATTGACGAACTCGAGAAATTCCTGTTGCATCGGAAAGTAGATACTCGCCCGATTACAATGGTGTCTGTACTTTTCCCCTAGGCCATTCCAGTTATTGGTTTCGAGTATCAGACCAGAGAAAATTTTGATGGTTTCTCAACCATTCCTTAACTTCGAACTCCCATATCTCGCGAACGGATTGACGAACTCGAGAAATTCCTGTTGCATCTGAAAGTAGAATCTCGCACGATTACAACGGTATGTGTAGTTTTCCCCTAGGCCTTTGTAGTTATTGGTTTCTGGAATCAGACTTGCGAAAATTTTGATGGTTTCTCAACCATTCCTTAACTTCTAACTCCCATATCTCGCGAACGGAATGACGAACTCGAGAAATTCCTGTTGCATCTGAAAGTAGAAACTCGCCCGATTACAACGGTGTGTGTACTTTTCCCCTAGGCCATTCCAGTTATTGGTTTCGAGTAACAGACCAGCGAAAATTTTGATGGTTTCTCAACCATTCCTTAACTTCAAACTCCCATATCTCGCGAACGGATTGACGAACTCGAGAAATTCCTGTTGCATCGAAAAGTAGATACTCGCCCGATTACAATGGTATGTGAATTTTTCCCCTAGGCCATTCCAGTTATTGGTTTCGAGTATCAGACCAGAGAAAATTTTGATGGTTTCTCAACCATTCCTTAACTTCGAACTCCCATATCTCGCGAACGGATTGACGAACTCGAGAAATTCCTGTTGCATCTGAAAGCAGAAACTCGCCCGATTACAACGGTATGTGTATTTTTGCCCTAGGCCATAGCAGTTATTGGTTTCGAGTATCAGACTTGCGAAAATTTTGATGGTTTCTCAAGCGTTCCTTAATTTCAAACTCCCATACCTCGCTAACGGATTGTCGAACTCGAGAAATTCCTGTTGCATCTGAAAGCAGAGACTCGCCCGATTACAAAGGTATGTGTATTTTTGCCCTAGGCCATAGTGGTTATTGGTTTCGAGTATCAGACTTGCGAAAATTTTGATGGTTTCTCAACCATACCTTAACTTCGAACACCCATATCTCGCGAACGGATTGACGAACTCGAGAAATTCCTGTTGCATCTGAAAGTAGAAACTCGCCCGATAACAACGGTATGTGTACTTTTTCCCTAGGCCACTCCAGTTATTGGTTTCGAGAATCAGACGTGCGAAAATTTTGATGGTTTCGCAACCATTCCTTAACTTCGAACTCCCATATCTCGCGAACGGATTGACGAACTCGAGAAATTCCTGTTGCATCTGAAAGTAGAAACTCGCACGATTACAACGGTATGTGTATTTTTCCCCTAGGCCTTTGTAGTTATTGGTTTCGGGAATCAGACTTGCGAAAATTTTGATGGTTTCTCAACCATTCCTTAACTTCTAACTCCCATATCTCGCGAACGGTTTGACGACCTGGAGAAATTCCTGTTGCATCTGAAAGTAGAAACTCGCACGATTACAACGGTATGTGTATTTTTCCCCTAGGCCTTTGTAGTTATTGGTTTCGGGAATCAGACTTGCGAAAATTTTGATGGTTTCTCAACAATTCCTTTACTTCTAACTCCCATATCTCGCGAACGGATTGACGAACTCGAGAAATTCCTGTTGCATCTGAAAGTAGAAACTCGCCCGATTACAATGGTGTGTGTACTTTTCCCCTAGGCCATTCCAGTTATTGGTTTCGAGTATCAGACCAGCGAAAATTTTGGTGGTTTCTCAACCATTCCTTAACTTCAAACTCCCATATCTCGCGAACGGATTGACGAACTCGAGAAATTCCTGTTGCATCTGAAAGCAGAAACTCGCCCGATTACAACGGTATGTGTATTTTTGCCCTAGGCCATAGCAGTTATTGGTTTCGAGTATCAGACTTGCGAAAATTTTGATGGTTTCTCAAGCGTTCCTTAATTTCAAACTCCCATACCTCGCTAACGGATTGTCGAACTCGAGAAATTCCTGTTGCATCTGAAAGCAGAGACTCGCCCGATTACAAAGGTATGTGTATTTTTGCCCTAGGCCATAGTGGTTATTGGTTTCGAGTATCAGACTTGCGAAAATTTTGATGGTTTCGCAACCATTCCTTAACTTCAAATTCCCATATCTCGCGAACGAATTGACGAACTCGAGAAATTCCTTTTGCATCTGAAAGCAGGAACTCGCCCGATTACAACGGTTTGTGTAATTTTGCCCTAGGCCATAGTAGTTATTGGTTTCGAGTATCAGACTTGCGAAAATTTTGATGGTTTCTCAAGTGTTCCTTAACTTCTAACTCCCATATCTCCCAAACGGATTGACGAACTCGAGAAATTCCTTTTGCATCTGAAAGTAGAAACTCGCCCGATTACAATGGTGTGTGTACTTTTCCCCTAGGCCATTCCAGTTATTGGTTTCGAGTATCAGACCAGCGAAAATTTTGATGGTTTCTCAACCATTCCTTAATTTCAAACTCCCATATCTCGCGAACGGATTGACGAACTCGAGTAATTCCTATTGCATCTGAAAGGAGAAACTCGCCCGATTTCAACGGTATGTGTACTTTTTCCCTAGGCCATTCCAGTTATTGGTTTCGTGTATCAGACTTGCGAAAATTTTGATGGTTTCCCATCCATTCCTAAACTTCAAACTCCCATATGTCGCGAACGGATTGACGAACTCGAGAAATTCCTGTTGCATCTGAAAGTAGAAACTCGCCCGATTACAATGGTGTGTGTACTTTTCCCCTAGGCCATTCCAGTTATTGGTTTCGAGTACCAAATCAGCGAAAATTTTGGTGGTATCTCAACCATTAATTAACTTCAAACTCCCATATCTCGCAAACGGATTGACGAACTCGAGAAATTCGTGTTGAATCTGAAAGTAGAAACTCGCCCGATTACAATGGTGTGTGTACTTTTCCCCTAGGCCATTCCAGTTATTGGTTTCGAGTATCAGACTTGCGAAAATTTTGATGGTTTCTCAAGCGTTCCTTAACTTCTGACTCCCATATCTCGCAAACGGATTGACGAACTCGAGAAATTCCTGTTGTATCTGAAAGTAGAAACTCGCCCGATTACAACGGTATGTGTTCTTTTCCCCTAGGCCATTCCAGATATTGGTTTCGATTAGCAGAACAGCGAAAATTTTGATGGTTACTCAATCATTCCTTAATTTCAAACTCCCATATCTCGCGAACGGATTGACGAACTCGAGTAATTCCTATTGCATCTGAAAGCAGAAACTCGCCCGATTTCAACGGTATGTGTACTTTTTCCCTGGGCCATTCCAGTTATTGGTTTCGGGTTTCAGACTTGCGAAAATTTTGATGGTTTCTCAACCATTCCTTAATTTCAAACTTCCATATCTCACGAACGGATTGACGTACTCGAGAAATTCCTGTTGCATCTGAAAATAGAAACTCGCCCGATTGCAATGGTGTGTGTACTATTCCCCTAGGCCATGCCTGTTATTGGTTTCGAGTATCAAATCAGCGAAAATTTTGGTGGTTTCTCAACCATTCCTTAACTTCAAACTCCCATATCTCGCGAACGGATTGACGAACTCGAGAAATTCCTGTTGCATCTGAAAGCAGAAACTCGCCCGATTACAACGGTATGTGTATTTTTGCCCTAGGCCATAGCAGTTATTGGTTTCGAGTATCAGACTTGCGAAAATTTTGATGGTTTCTCAAGCGTTCCTTAATTTCAAACTCCCATACCTCGCTAACGGATTGTCGAACTCGAGAAATTCCTGTTGCATCTGAAAGCAGAGACTCGCCCGATTACAAAGGTATGTGTATTTTTGCCCTAGGCCATAGTGGTTATTGGTTTCGAGTATCAGACTTGCGAAAATTTTGATGGTTTCTCAAACGTTCCTTAACTTCTAACTCCCATATCTCGCGTACGGATTGACGAACTCGAGAAATTCCTGTTGCATCTGAAAGTAGACACTCGCCCGATTACAATGGTGTGTGTACTTTTCCCCTAGGCCATTCCAGTTATTGGTTTCGAGTATCAGACTTGCGAAAATTTTGATGGTTTCTCAAGTGTTCCTTAACTTCTAACTCCCATATCTCCCAAACGGATTGACGAACTCGAGAAATTCCTTTTGCATCTGAAAGTAGAAACTCGCCCGATTACAATGGTGTGTGTACTTTTCCCCTAGGCCATTCCAGTTATTGTTTTCGAGTATCAGACCAGCGAAAATTTTGATGGTTTCTCAACCATTCCTTAATTTCAAACTCCCATATCTCGCGAACGGATTGACGAACTCGAGTAATTCCTATTGCATCTGAAAGGAGAAACTCGCCCGATTTCAACGGTATGTGTACTTTTTCCCTAGGCCATTCCAGTTATTGGTTTCGTGTATCAGACTTGCGAAAATTTTGATGGTTTCCCATCCATTCCTAAACTTCAAACTCCCATATGTCGCGAACGGATTGACGAACTCGAGAAATTCCTGTTGCATCTGAAAGTAGAAACTCGCCCGATTACAATGGTGTGTGTACTTTTCCCCTAGGCCATTCCAGTTATTGGTTTCGAGTACCAAATCAGCGAAAATTTTGGTGGTATCTCAACCATTAATTAAGTTCAAACTCCCATATCTCGCAAACGGATTGACGAACTCGAGAAATTCGTGTTGAATCTGAAAGTAGAAACTCGCCCGATTACAATGGTGTGTGTACTTTTCCCCTAGGCCATTCCAGTTATTGGTTTCGAGTATCAGACTTGCGAAAATTTTGATGGTTTCTCAAGCGTTCCTTAACTTCTGACTCCCATATCTCGCAAACGGATTGACGAACTCGAGAAATTCCTGTTGTATCTGAAAGTAGAAACTCGCCCGATTACAACGGTATGTGTTCTTTTCCCCTAGGCCATTCCAGATATTGGTTTCGATTAGCAGAACAGCGAAAATTTTGATGGTTACTCAATCATTCCTTAATTTCAAACTCCCATATCTCGCGAACGGATTGACGAACTCGAGTAATTCCTATTGCATCTGAAAGCAGAAACTCGCCCGATTTCAACGGTATGTGTACTTTCTCCCTGGGCCATTCCAGTTATTGGTTTCGGGTTTCAGACTTGCGAAAATTTTGATGGTTTCTCAACCATTCCTTAATTTCAAACTTCCATATCTCACGAACGGATTGACGTACTCGAGAAATTCCTGTTGCATCTGAAAATAGAAACTCGCCCGATTGCAATGGTGTGTGTACTATTCCCCTAGGCCATGCCTGCTATTGGTTTCGAGTATCAAATCAGCGAAAATTTTGATGGTTTCTCAACCATTCCTTAACTTCAAACTCCCATATCTCGCGAACGGATTGACGAACTCGAGAAATTCCTGTTGCATCTGAAAGCAGAAACTCGCCCGATTACAACGGTATGTGTATTTTTGCCCTAGGCCATAGCAGTTATTGGTTTCGAGTATCAGACTTGCGAAAATTTTGATGGTTTCTCAAGCGTTCCTTAATTTCAAACTCCCATACCTCGCTAACGGATTGTCGAACTCGAGAAATTCCTGTTGCATCTGAAAGCAGAGACTCGCCCGATTACAAAGGTATGTGTATTTTTGCCCTAGGCCATAGTGGTTATTGGTTTCGAGTATCAGACTTGCGAAAATTTTGATGGTTTCTCAAACGTTCCTTAACTTCTAACTCCCATATCTCGCGTACGGATTGACGAACTCGAGAAATTCCTGTTGCATCTGAAAGTAGACACTCGCCCGATTACAATGGTGTGTGTACTTTTCCCCTAGGCCATTCCAGTTATTGGTTTCGAGTATCAGACCAGAGAAAATTTTGATGGTTTCTCAACCATTCCTTAACTTCGAACTCCCATATCTCGCGAACGGATTGACGAACTCGAGAAATTCCTGTTGCATCTGAAAGTAGAAACTCGCACGATTACAACGGTATGTGTATTTTTCCCCTAGGCCATTGTAGTTATTGGTTTCGAGTATCAGACCAGCGAAAATTTTGATGGTTTCTCAACCATTCCTTAACTTCGAACTCCCATATCTCGCGAACAGATTGACGAACTCGAGAAATTCCTGTTGCATCTGAAAGTAGAAGCTCGTCCGGTTACAATGGTGTGTGTACTTTTCCCCCAAGCCATAGTAGTTATTGGTTTCGAGCATCAGACTTGCGAAAATTTTGATGGATTCTCAATCATTCCTTAATTTCAAACTCCCATATCTCGCGAATGGATTGACGAACACGAGAAACTCCTGTTGCATCTGAAAGCACAGACTCGCCCGATTACAATGGTATGTGTATTTTTGCCCTAGGCCATTGTAGTTATTGGTTTCGAGTATCAGACCAGCGAAAATTTTGATGGTTTCTCAACCATTCCTTAACTTCAAACTCCCATATCTCGCGAACGGATTGACGAACTCGAGAAATTACTGTTGCTTCTGAAAGTAGAAACTCGCCCGATTACAATGGTGTCTGTACTTTTCCCCTAGGCCATTCCAGTTATTGGTTTCGAGTATCAGACCAGAGAAAATTTTGATGGTTTCTCAACCATTCCTTAACTTCGAACTCCCATATCTCGCGAACGGATTGACGAACTCGAGAAATTCCTGTTGCATCTGAAAGTAGAATCTCGCACGATTATAACGGTATGTGTATTTTTCCCCTAGGCCTTTGTAGTTATTGGTTTCTTGAATCAGACTTGCGAAAATTTTGATGGTTTCTCAACCATTCCTTAACTTCTAACTCCCATATCTCGCGAACGGAATGACGAACTCGAGAAATTCCTGTTGCATCTGAAAGTGGAAACTCGCCCGATTACAACGGTGTGTGTACTTTTCCCCTAGGCCATTCCAGTTATTGGTTTCGAGTAACAGACCAGCGAAAATTTTGATGGTTTCTCAACCATTCCTTAACTTCAAACTCCCATATCTCGCGAACGGATTGACGAACTCGAGATATTCCTGTTGCATCGAAAAGTAGATACTCGCCCGATTACAATGGTATGTGAATTTTTCCCCTAGGTCATTCCAGTTATTGGTTTCGAGTATCAGACCAGAGAAAATTTTGATGGTTTCTCAACCATTCCTTAACTTCGAACTCCCATATCTCGCGAACGGATTGACGAACTCGAGAAATTCCTGTTGCATCTGAAAGCAGAAACTCGCCCGATTACAACGGTATGTGTATTTTTGCCCTAGGCCATAGCAGTTATTGGTTTCGAGTATCAGACCAGCGAAAATTTTGATGGTTTCTCAACCATTCCTTAACTTCGAACTCCCATATCTCGCGAACAGATTGACGAACTCGAGAAATTCCTGTTGCATCTGAAAGTAGAAGCTCGTCCGGTTACAATGGTGTGTGTACTTTTCCCCCAAGCCATAGTAGTTATTGGTTTCGAGCATCAGACTTGCGAAAATTTTGATGGATTCTCAATCATTCCTTAATTTCAAACTCCCATATCTCGCGAATGGATTGACGAACACGAGAAACTCCTGTTGCATCTGAAAGCACAGACCCGCCCGATTACAATGGTATGTGTATTTTTGCCCTAGGCCATTGTAGTTATTGGTTTCGAGTATCAGACCAGCGAAAATTTTGATGGTTTCTCAACCATTCCTTAACTTCAAACTCCCATATCTCGCGAACGGATTGACGAACTCGAGAAATTACTGTTGCTTCTGAAAGTAGAAACTTGCCCGATTACAATGGTGTGTGTACTTTTCCACTAGGCCATAGTAGCTATTGGTTTCGAGTATCAGCCTTGCGAAAATTTTGATGGTTGCTCAATCGTTCCTTAACTTCAAACTCCCATATCTCGCGAACGGATTGACGAACTCGAGAAATTCCTGTTGCATCGGAAAGTAGATACTCGCCCGATTACAATGGTGTCTGTACTTTTCCCCTAGGCCATTCCAGTTATTGGTTTCGAGTATCAGACCAGAGAAAATTTTGATGGTTTCTCAACCATTCCTTAACTTCGAACTCCCATATCTCGCGAACGGTTTGACGACCTGGAGAAATTCCTGTTGCATCTGAAAGTAGAAACTCGCACGATTACAACGGTATGTGTATTTTTCCCCTAGGCCTTTGTAGTTATTGGTTTCGGGAATCAGACTTGCGAAAATTTTGATGGTTTCTCAACAATTCCTTTACTTCTAACTCCCATATCTCGCGAACGGATTGACGAACTCGAGAAATTCCTGTTGCATCTGAAAGTAGAAACTCGCCCGATTACAATGGTGTGTGTACTTTTCCCCTAGGCCATTCCAGTTATTGGTTTCGAGTATCAGACCAGCGAAAATTTTGGTGGTTTCTCAACCATTCCTTAACTTCAAACTCCCATATCTCGCGAACGGATTGACGAACTCGAGAAATTCCTGTTGCATCTGAAAGCAGAAACTCGCCCGATTACAACGGTATGTGTATTTTTGCCCTAGGCCATAGCAGTTATTGGTTTCGAGTATCAGACTTGCGAAAATTTTGATGGTTTCTCTAGCGTTCCTTAATTTCAAACTCCCATACCTCGCTAACGGATTGTCGAACTCGAGAAATTCCTGTTGCATCTGAAAGCAGAGACTCGCCCGATTACAAAGGTATGTGTATTTTTGCCCTAGGCCATAGTGGTTATTGGTTTCGAGTATCAGACTTGCGAAAATTTTGATGGTTTCTCAAACGTTCCTTAACTTCTAACTCCCATATCTCGCGTACGGATTGACGAACTCGAGAAATTCCTGTTGCATCTGAAAGTAGACACTCGCCCGATTACAATGGTGTGTGTACTTTTCCCCTAGGCCATTCCAGTTATTGGTTTCGAGTATCAGACCAGAGAAAATTTTGATGGTTTCTCAACCATTCCTTAACTTCGAACTCCCATATCTCGCGAACGGATTGACGAACTCGAGAAATTCCTGTTGCATCTGAAAGTAGAAACTCGCACGATTACAACGGTATGTGTATTTTTCCACTAGGCCTTGGGTAGTTATTGGTTTCGGGAATCAGACTTGCGAAAATTTTGATGGTTTCTCAACCATTCCTTAACTTCTAACTCCCATATCTCGCGAACGGTTTGACGAACTCGAGAAATTCCTGTTGCATCTGAAAGTAGAAACTCGCCCGATTACAATGGTGTGTGTACGTTTCCCCTAGGCCATTCCAGTTATTGGTTTCGAGTATCAGACCAGCGAAAATTTTGATAGTTTCTCAAGCGTTCCTTAATTTCAAACTCCCATACCTCGCTAACGGATTGTCGAACTCGAGAAATTCCTGTTGCATCTGAAAGCAGAGACTCGCCCGATTACAAAGGTATGTGTATTTTTGCCCTAGGCCATAGTAGTTATTGGTTTCGAGTATCAGACTTGCGAAAATTTTCATGGTTTCTCAAACGTTCCTTAACTTCCAACTCCCATATCTCGCGAACGGATTGACGAACTCGAGAAATTCCTTTTGCATCTGAAAGTAGACACTCGCCCGATTACAATGGTGTGTGTACTTTTCCCCCAAGCCATAGTAGTTATTGGTTTCGAGTATCAGACTTGCGAAAATTTTGATGGTTTCTCAACCATACCTTAACTTCGAACACCCATATCTCGCGAACGGATTGACGAACTCGAGAAATTCCTGTTGCATCTGAAAGTAGAAACTCGCCCGATAACAACGGTATGTGTACTTTTTCCCTAGGCCACTCCAGTTATTGGTTTCGAGAATCAGACGTGCGAAAATTTTGATGGTTTCGCAACCATTCCTTAACTTCAAATTCCCATATCTCGCGAACGAATTGACAAACTCGAGAAATTCCTTTTGCATCTGAAAGCAGGAACTCGCCCGATTACAACGGTTTGTGTAATTTTGCCCTAGGCCATAGTAGTTATTGGTTTCGAGTATCAGACTTGCGAAAATTTTGATGGTTTCTCAAGTGTTCCTTAACTTCTAACTCCCATATCTCCCAAACGGATTGACGAACTCGAGAAATTCCTTTTGCATCTGAAAGTAGAAACTCGCCCGATTACAATGGTGTGTGTACTTTTCCCCTAGGCCATTCCAGTTATTGGTTTCGAGTATCAGACCAGCGAAAATTTTGATGGTTTCTCAACCATTCCTTAATTTCAAACTCCCATATCTCGCGAACGGATTGACGAACTCGAGTAATTCCTATTGCATCTGAAAGGAGAAACTCGCCCGATTTCAACGGTATGTGTACTTTTTCCCTAGGCCATTCCAGTTATTGGTTTCGTGTATCAGACTTGCGAAAATTTTGATGGTTTCCCATCCATTCCTAAACTTCAAACTCTCATATGTCGCGAACGGATTGACGAACTCGAGAAATTCCTGTTGCATCTGAAAGTAGAATCTCGCCCGATTACAATGGTGTGTGTACTTTTCCCCTAGGCCATTCCAGTTATTGGTTTCGAGTACCAAATCAGCGAAAATTTTGGTGGTATCTCAACCATTAATTAACTTCAAACTCCCATATCTCGCAAACGGATTGACGAACTCGAGAAATTCGTGTTGAATCTGAAAGTAGAAACTCGCCCGATTACAATGGTGTGTGTACTTTTCCCCTAGGCCATTCCAGTTATTGGTTTCGAGTATCAGACTTGCGAAAATTTTGATGGTTTCTCAAGCGTTCCTTAACTTCTGACTCCCATATCTCGCAAACGGATTGACGAACTCGAGAAATTCCTGTTGTATCTGAAAGTAGAAACTCGCCCGATTACAACGGTATGTGTTCTTTTCCCCTAGACCATTCCAGATATTGGTTTCGATTAGCAGAACAGCGAAAATTTTGATGGTTACTCAATCATTCCTTAATTTCAAACTCCCATATCTCGCGAACGGATTGACGAACTCGAGTAATTCCTATTGCATCTGAAAGCAGAAACTCGCCCGATTTCAACGGCATGTGTACTTTTTCCCTGGGCCATTCCAGTTATTGGTTTCGGGTTTCAGACCAGCGAAAATTTTGATAGTTTCTCAAGCGTTCCTTAATTTCAAACTCCCATACCTCGCTAACGGATTGTCGAACTCGAGAAATTCCTGTTGCATCTGAAAGCAGAGACTCGCCCGATTACAAAGGTATGTGTATTTTTGCCCTAGGCCATAGTAGTTATTGGTTTCGAGTATCAGACTTGCGAAAATTTTCATGGTTTCTCAAACGTTCCTTAACTTCCAACTCCCATATCTCGCGAACGGATTGACGAACTCGAGAAATTCCTTTTGCATCTGAAAGTAGACACTCGCCCGATTACAATGGTGTGTGTACTTTTCCCCCAAGCCATAGTAGTTATTGGTTTCGAGTATCAGACTTGCGAAAATTTTGATGGTTTCTCAACCATACCTTAACTTCGAACACCCATATCTCGCGAACGGATTGACGAACTCGAGAAATTCCTGTTGCATCTGAAAGTAGAAACTCGCCCGATAACAACGGTATGTGTACTTTTTCCCTAGGCCACTCCAGTTATTGGTTTCGAGAATCAGACGTGCGAAAA
Organism: Ptiloglossa arizonensis; assembly: GCF_051014685.1. Taxonomy (NCBI): domain Eukaryota; kingdom Metazoa; phylum Arthropoda; class Insecta; order Hymenoptera; family Colletidae; genus Ptiloglossa; species Ptiloglossa arizonensis. Next base: position 206,890 of record NW_027479070.1, read on the forward strand.
TTTTGATGGTTTCGCAACCATTCCTTAACTTCAAATTCCCATATCTCGCGAACGAATTGACAAACTCGAGAAATTCCTTTTGCATCTGAAAGCAGGAACTCGCCCGATTACAACGGTTTGTGTAATTTTGCCCTAGGCCATAGTAGTTATTGGTTTCGAGTATCAGACTTGCGAAAATTTTGATGGTTTCTCAAGTGTTCCTTAACTTCTAACTCCCATATCTCCCAAACGGATTGACGAACTCGAGAAATTCCTTTTGCATCTGAAAGTAGAAACTCGCCCGATTACAATGGTGTGTGTACTTTTCCCCTAGGCCATTCCAGTTATTGGTTTCGAGTATCAGACCAGCGAAAATTTTGATGGTTTCTCAACCATTCCTTAATTTCAAACTCCCATATCTCGCGAACGGATTGACGAACTCGAGTAATTCCTATTGCATCTGAAAGGAGAAACTCGCCCGATTTCAACGGTATGTGTACTTTTTCCCTAGGCCATTCCAGTTATTGGTTTCGTGTATCAGACTTGCGAAAATTTTGATGGTTTCCCATCCATTCCTAAACTTCAAACTCTCATATGTCGCGAACGGATTGACGAACTCGAGAAATTCCTGTTGCATCTGAAAGTAGAATCTCGCCCGATTACAATGGTGTGTGTACTTTTCCCCTAGGCCATTCCAGTTATTGGTTTCGAGTACCAAATCAGCGAAAATTTTGGTGGTATCTCAACCATTAATTAACTTCAAACTCCCATATCTCGCAAACGGATTGACGAACTCGAGAAATTCGTGTTGAATCTGAAAGTAGAAACTCGCCCGATTACAATGGTGTGTGTACTTTTCCCCTAGGCCATTCCAGTTATTGGTTTCGAGTATCAGACTTGCGAAAATTTTGATGGTTTCTCAAGCGTTCCTTAACTTCTGACTCCCATATCTCGCAAACGGATTGACGAACTCGAGAAATTCCTGTTGTATCTGAAAGTAGAAACTCGCCCGATTACAACGGTATGTGTTCTTTTCCCCTAGACCATTCCAGATATTGGTTTCGATTAGCAGAACAGCGAAAATTTTGATGGTTACTCAATCATTCCTTAATTTCAAACTCCCATATCTCGCGAACGGATTGACGAACTCGAGTAATTCCTATTGCATCTGAAAGCAGAAACTCGCCCGATTTCAACGGCATGTGTACTTTTTCCCTGGGCCATTCCAGTTATTGGTTTCGGGTTTCAGACTTGCGAAAATTTTGATGGTTTCTCAACCATTCCTTAATTTCAAACTCCCATATCTCGCGAACGGATTGACGTACTCGAGAAATTCCTGTTGCATCTGTAAATAGAAACTCGCCCGATTGCAATGGTGTGTGTACTATTCCCCTAGGCCATGCCTGTTATTGGTTTCGAGTATCAAATCAGCGAAAATTTTGGTGGTTTCTCAACCATTCCTTAACTTCAAACTCCCATATCTCGCGAACGGATTGACGAACTCGAGAAATTCCTGTTGCATCTGAAAGCAGAAACTCGCCCGATTACAACGGTATGTGTATTTTTGCCCTAGGCCATAGCAGTTATTGGTTTCGAGTATCAGACTTGCGAAAATTTTGATGGTTTCTCAAGCGTTCCTTAATTTCAAACTCCCATACCTCGCTAACGGATTGTCGAACTCGAGAAATTCCTGTTGCATCTGAAAGCAGAGACTCGCCCGATTACAAAGGTATGTGTATTTTTGCCCTAGGCCATAGTGGTTATTGGTTTCGAGTATCAGACTTGCGAAAATTTTGATGGTTTCTCAAACGTTCCTTAACTTCTAACTCCCATATCTCGCGTACGGATTGACGAACTCGAGAAATTCCTGTTGCATCTGAAAGTAGACACTCGCCCGATTACAATGGTGTGTGTACTTTTCCCCTAGGCCATTCCAGTTATTGGTTTCGAGTATCAGACCAGAGAAAATTTTGATGGTTTCTCAACCATTCCTTAACTTCGAACTCCCATATCTCGCGAACGGATTGACGAACTCGAGAAATTCCTGTTGCATCTGAAAGTAGAAACTCGCACGATTACAACGGTATGTGTATTTTTCCCCTAGGCCTTTGTAGTTATTGGTTTCGGGAATCAGACTTGCGAAAATTTTGATGGTTTCTCAACAATTCCTTTACTTCTAACTCCCATATCTCGCGAACGGATAGACGAACTCGAGAAATTCCTGTTGCATCTGAAAGTAGAAACTCGCCCGATTACAATGGTGTGTGTACTTTTCCCCTAGGCCATTCCAGTTATTGGTTTCGAGTATCAGACCAGCGAAAATTTTGGTTGTTTCTCAACCATTCCTTAACTTCAAACTCCCATATCTCGCGAACGGATTGACGAACTCGAGAAATTCCTGTTGCATCTGAAAGCAGAAACTCGCCCGATTACAACGGTATGTGTATTTTTGCCCTAGGCCATAGCAGTTATTGGTTTCGAGTATCAGACTTGCGAAAATTTTGATGGTTTCTCAAGCGTTCCTTAATTTCAAACTCCCATACCTCGCTAACGGATTGTCGAACTCGAGAAATTCCTGTTGCATCTGAAAGCAGAGACTCGCCCGATTACAAAGGTATGTGTATTTTTGCCCTAGGCCATAGTGGTTATTGGTTTCGAGTATCAGACTTGCGAAAATTTTGATGGTTTCTCAAACGTTCCTTAACTTCTAACTCCCATATCTCGCGTACGGATTGACGAACTCGAGAAATTCCTGTTGCATCTGAAAGTAGACACTCGCCCGATTACAATGGTGTGTGTACTTTTCCCCTAGGCCATTCCAGTTATTGGTTTCGAGTATCAGACCAGAGAAAATTTTGATGGTTTCTCAACCATTCCTTAACTTCGAACTCCCATATCTCGCGAACGGATTGACGAACTCGAGAAATTCCTGTTGCATCTGAAAGTAGAAACTCGCACGATTACAACGGTATGTGTATTTTTCCACTAGGCCTTTGTAGTTATTGGTTTCGGGAATCAGACTTGCGAAAATTTTGATGGTTTCTCAACCATTCCTTAACTTCTAACTCCCATATCTCGCGAACGGTTTGACGAACTCGAGAAATTCCTGTTGCATCTGAAAGTAGAAACTCGCCCGATTACAATGGTGTGTGTACGTTTCCCCTAGGCCATTCCAGTTATTGGTTTCGAGTATCAGACCAGCGAAAATTTTGATGGTTTCTCAACCATTCCTTCACTTCAAACTCCCATATCTCGCGAACGGATTACCGAACTCGTGAAATTCCTGTTGCATCTGAAAGCAGAAACTCGCCCGATTAGAACGGTATGTGTATTTTTGCCCTAGGCCATAGTAGTTATTGGTTTCGAGTATCAGACTTGCGAAAATTTTGATGGTTTCTCAAGCGTTCCTTAATTTCAAACTCCCATACCTCGCTAACGGATTGTCGAACTCGAGAAATTCCTGTTGCATCTGAAAGCAGAGACTCGCCCGACTACAAAGGTATGTGTATTTTTGCCCTAGGCCATAGTAGTTATAGGTTTCGAGTATCAGACTTGCGAAAATTTTCATGGATTCTCAAACGTTCCTTAACTTCCAACTCCCATATCTCGCGAACGGATTGACGAACTCGAGAAATTCCTTTTGCATCTGAAAGTAGACACTCGCCCGATTACAATGGTGTGTGTACTTTTCCCCCAAGCCATAGTAGTTATTGGTTTCGAGTATCAGACTTGCGAAAATTTTGATGGATTCTCAACCATTCCTTAACTTCAAACTCCCATATCTCGCGAACGGATTGACGAACTCGAGTAATTCCTATTGCATCTGAAAGGAGAAACTCGCCCGATTTCAACGGTATGGGTACTTTTTCCCTAGGCCATTCCAGTTATTGGTTTCGGGTATCAGATTTGCGAAAATTTTGATGGTTTCTCAACCATTCCTAAACTTCAAACACCCATATCTCGCGAACGGATTGACGAACTCGAGAAATTCCTGTTGCATCTGAAAGTAGAATCTCGCCCGATTTCAATGGTGTATGTACTTTTCCCCTAGGCCATTGCAGTTATTGGTTTCGAATATCAGACTTGCGAAAATTTTGATGGTTGCGCAAGCGTTCCTTAACTTCAAACTCCCATATCTCGCGAACGGATTGACGAACTCGAGAAATTCCTGTTGCATCTGAAAGTAGAAACTCGCCCGATAACAACGGTATGTGTACTTTTTCCCTAGGCCACTCCAGTTATTGGTTTCGAGAATCAGACGTGCGAAAATTTTGATGGTTTCGCAACCATTCCTTAACTTCAAACTCCCATATCTCGCGAACGAATTGACGAACTCGAGAAATTCCTTTTGCATCTGAAAGCAGGAACTCGCCCGATTACAACGGTTTGTGTAATTTTGCCCTAGGCCATAGTAGTTATTGGTTTCGAGTATCAGACTTGCGAAAATTTTGATGGTTTCCAAGCGTTCCTTAATTTCAAACTCCCATATCTCGCGAACGGATTGTCGAACTCGAGAAATTCCTGTTGCATCTGAACGCAGAGACTCGCCCGATTACAATGGTGTGTGTACTTTTCCCCCAAGCCATAGTAGTTATTGGTTTCGAGTATCAGACTTGCGAAAATTTTGATGGTTTCGCAACCATTCCTTAACTTCAAACTCCCATATCTCGCGAACGAATTGACGAACTCGAGAAATTCCTGTTGCATCTGAAAGTAGAAACTCGCCCGATTACAATGGTGTGTGTACTTTTCCCCTAGGCCATTCCAGTTATTGGTTTCGAGTACCAAATCAGCGAAAATTTTGGTGGTATCTCAACCATTAATTAACTTCAAACTCCCATATCTCGCAAACGGATTGACGAACTCGAGAAATTCGTGTTGAATCTGAAAGTAGAAACTCGCCCGATTACAATGGTGTGTGTACTTTTCCCCTAGGCCATTCCAGTTATTGGTTTCGAGTATCAGACTTGCGAAAATTTTGATGGTTTCTCAAGCGTTCCTTAACTTCTGACTCCCATATCTCGCAAACGGATTGACGAACTCGAGAAATTCCTGTTGCATCTGAAAGTAGAAACTCGCCCGATTACAATGGTGTGTGTACTTTTCCCCTACGCCATTCCAGATATTGGTTTCGAGTACCAAATCAGCGAAAATTTTGGTGGTATCTCAACCATTAATTAAATTCAAACTCCCATATCTCGCAAACGGATTGACGAACTCGAGAAATTCGTGTTGAATCTGAAAGTAGAAACTCGCCCGATTACAATGGTGTGTGTACTTTTCCCCTAGGCCATTCCAGTTATTGGTTTCGAGTATCAGACTTGCGAAAATTTTGATGGTTTCTCAAGCGTTCCTTAACTTCTGACTCCCATATCTCGCAAACGGATTGACGAACTCGAGAAATTCCTGTTGTATCTGAAAGTAGAAACTCGCCCGATTACAACGGTATGTGTTCTTTTCCCCTAGGCCATTCCAGATATCGGTTTCGATTAGCAGAACAGCGAAAATTTTGATGGTTACTCAATCATTCCTTAATTTCAAACTCCCATATCTCGCGAACGGATTGACGAACTCGAGTAATTCCTATTGCATCTGAAAGCAGAAACTCGCCCGATTTCAACGGTATGTGTACTTTTTCCCTGGGCCATTCCAGTTATTGGTTTCGGGTTTCAGACTTGCGAAAATTTTGATGGTTTCTCAACCATTCCTTAATTTCAAACTCCCATATCTCGCGAACGGATTGACGTACTCGAGAAATTCCTGTTGCATCTGAAAATAGAAACTCGCCCGATTGCAATGGTGTGTGTACTATTCCCCTAGGCCATGCCTGTTATTGGTTTCGAGTATCAAATCCGCGAAAATTTTGGTGGTTTCTCAACCATTCCTTAACTTCAAACTCCCATATCTCGCGAACGGATTGACGAACTCGAGAAATTCCTGTTGCATCTGAAAGCAGAAACTCGCCCGATTACAACGGTATGTGTATTTTTGCCCAAAGCCATAGTAGTTATTGGTTTCGAGTATCAGACTTGCGAAAATTGTGATGGTTTCGCAACCATTCCTTAACTTCAAACTCCCATATCTCGCGAACGAATTGACGAACTCGAGAAATTCCTTTTGCATCTGAAAGCAGGAACTCGCCCGATTACAACGGTTTGTGTAATTTTGCCCTAGGCCATAGTAGTTATTGGTTTCGAGTATCAGACTTGCGAAAATTTTGATGGTTTCCAAGCGTTCCTTAACTTCTAACTCCCATATCTCGCAAACGGATTGACGAACTCGAGAAATTCCTGTTGCATCTGAAAGTAGAAACTCGCCCGATTACAATGGTGTGTGTACTTTTCCCCTAGGCCATTCCAGTTATTGGTTTCGAGTATCAGACCAGCGAAAATTTTGATGGTTTCTCAACCATTCCTTAATTTCAAACTCCCATATCTCGCGAACGGATTGACGAACTCGAGTAATTCCTATTGCATCTGAAAGGAGAAACTCGCCCGATTTCAACGGTATGTGTACTTTTTCCCTAGGCCATTCCAGTTATTGGTTTCGTGTATCAGACTTGCGAAAATTTTGATGGTTTCCCATCCATTCCTTAACTTCAAACTCCCATATGTCGCGAACGGATTGACGAACTCGAGAAATTCCTGTTGCATCTGAAAGTAGAAACTCGCCCGATTACAAAGGTGTGTGTACTTTTCCCCTAGGCCATTCCAGTTATTGGTTTCGAGTACCAAATCAGCGAAAATTTTGGTGGTATCTCAACCATTAATTAACTTCAAACTCCCATATCTCGCAAACGGATTGACGAACTCGAGAAATTCGTGTTGAATCTGAAAGTAGAAACTCGCCCGATTACAATGGTGTGTGTACTTTTCCCCTAGGCCATTCCAGTTATTGGTTTCGAGTATCAGACTTGCGAAAATTTTGATGGTTTCTCAAGCGTTCCTTAACTTCTGACTCCCATATCTCGCAAACGGATTGACGAACTCGAGAAATTCCTGTTGTATCTGAAAGTAGAAACTCGCCCGATTACAACGGTATGTGTTCTTTTCCCCTAGGCCATTCCAGATATTGGTTTCGATTAGCAGAACAGCGAAAATTTTGATGGTTACTCAATCATTCCTTAATTTCAAACTCCCATATCTCGCGAACGGATTGACGAACTCGAGTAATTCCTATTGCATCTGAAAGCAGAAACTCGCCCGATTTCAACGGTATGTGTACTTTTTCCCTGGGCCATTCCAGTTATTGGTTTCGGGTTTCAGACTTGCGAAAATTTTGATGGTTTCTCAACCATTCCTTAATTTCAAACTCCCATATCTCGCGAACGGATTGACGTACTCGAGAAATTCCTGTTGCATCTGAAAATAGAAACTCGCCCGATTGCAATGGTGTGTGTACTATTCCCCTAGGCCATGCCTGTTATTGGTTTCGAGTATCAAATCCGCGAAAATTTTGGTGGTTTCTCAACCATTCCTTAACTTCAAACTCCCATATCTCGCGAACGGATTGACGAACTCGAGAAATTCCTGCTGCATCTGAAAGCAGAAACTCGCCCGATTACAACGGTATGTGTATTTTTGCCCAAAGCCATAGTAGTTATTGGTTTCGAGTATCAGACTTGCGAAAATTGTGATGGTTTCTCAAGCGTTCCTTAATTTCAAACTCCCATATCTCGCGAACGGATTGTCGAACTCGAGAAATTCCTGTTGCATCTGAACGCAGAAACTCGCCCGATTACAATGGTGTGTGTACTTTTCCCCCAAGCCATAGTAGTTATTGGTTTCGAGTATCAGACTTGCGAAAATTTTGATGGTTTCTCAACCATTCCTAAACTTCAAACACCCATATCTCGCGAACGGATTGACGAACTCGAGAAATTCCTGTTGCATCTGAAAGTAGAATCTCGCCCGATTTCAATGGTGTATGTACTTTTCCCCTAGGCCATTGCAGTTATTGGTTTCGAATATCAGACTTGCGAAAATTTTGATGGTTGCGCAAGCGTTCCTTAACTTCAAACTCCCATATCTCGCGAACGGATTGACGAACTCGAGAAATTCCTGTTGCATCTGAAAGTAGAAGCTCGCCCGATTACAATGGTGTGTGTGCTTTTCCCCTAGACCATAGTAGTTATTGGTTTCGAGTATCAGACTTGCGAAAATTTTGATGGTTTCTCAACCATACCTTAACTTCGAACACCCATATCTCGCGAACGGATTGACGAACTCGAGAAATTCCTGTTGCATCTGAAAGTAGAAACTCGCCCGATAACAACGGTATGTGTACTTTTTCCCTAGGCCACTCCAGTTATTGGTTTCGAGAATCAGACGTGCGAAAATTTTGATTGTTTCGCAACCATTCCTTAACTTCAAACTCCCATATCTCGCGAACGAATTGACGAACTCGAGAAATTCCTTTTGCATCTGAAAGCAGGAACTCGCCCGATTACAACGGTTTGTGTAATTTTGCCCTAGGCCATAGTAGTTATTGGTTTCGAGTATCAGACTTGCGAAAATTTTGATGGTTTCTCAAGTGTTCCTTAACTTCTAACTCCCATATCTCCCAAACGGATTGACGAACTCGAGAAATTCCTTTTGCATCTGAAAGTAGAAACTCGCCCGATTACAATGGTGTGTGTCCTTTTCCCCTAGGCCATTCCAGTTATTGGTTTCGAGTATCAGACCAGCGAAAATTTTGATGGTTTCTCAACCATTCCTTAATTTCAAACTCCCATATCTCGCGAACGGATTGACGAACTCGAGTAATTCCTATTGCATCTGAAAGGAGAAACTCGCCCGATTTCAACGGTATGTGTACTTTTTCCCTAGGCCATTCCAGTTATTGGTTTCGTGTATCAGACTTGCGAAAATTTTGATGGTTTCCCATCCATTCCTTAACTTCAAACTCCCATATGTCGCGAACGGATTGACGAACTCGAGAAATTCCTGTTGCATCTGAAAGTAGAAACTCGCCCGATTACAATGGTGTGTGTACTTTTCCCCTAGGCCATTCCAGTTATTGGTTTCGAGTACCAAATCAGCGAAAATTTTGGTGGTATCTCAACCATTAATTAAATTCAAACTCCCATATCTCGCAAACGGATTGACGAACTCGAGAAATTCGTGTTGAATCTGAAAGTAGAAACTCGCCCGATTACAATGGTGTGTGTACTTTTCCCCTAGGCCATTCCAGTTATTGGTTTCGAGTATCAGACTTGCGAAAATTTTGATGGTTTCTCAAGCGTTCCTTAACTTCTGACTCCCATATCTCGCAAACGGATTGACGAACTCGAGAAATTCCTGTTGTATCTGAAAGTAGAAACTCGCCCGATTACAACGGTATGTGTTCTTTTCCCCTAGGCCATTCCAGATATTGGTTTCGATTAGCAGAACAGCGAAAATATTGATGGTTACTCAATCATTCCTTAATTTCAAACTCCCATATCTCGCGAACGGATTGACGAACTCGAGTAATTCCTATTGCATCTGAAAGCAGAAACTCGCCCGATTTCAACGGTATGTGTACTTTTTCCCTGGGCCATTCCAGTTATTGGTTTCGGGTTTCAGACTTGCGAAAATTTTGATGGTTTCTCAACCATTCCTTAATTTCAAACTCCCATATCTCGCGAACGGATTGACGTACTCGAGAAATTCTTGTTGCATCTGAAAATAGAAACTCGCCCGATTGCAATGGTGTGTGTACTATTCCCCTAGGCCATACCTGTTATTGGTTTCGAGTATCAAATCCGCGAAAATTTTGGTGGTTTCTCAACCATTCCTTAACTTCAAACTCCCATATCTCGCGAACGGATTGACGAACTCGAGAAATTCCTGTTGCATCTGAAAGCAGAAACTCGCCCGATTACAACGGTATGTGTATTTTTGCCCAAAGCCATAGTAGTTATTGGTTTCGAGTATCAGACTTGCGAAAATTGTGATGGTTTCTCAAGCGTTCCTTAATTTCAAACTCCCATATCTCGCGAACGGATTGTCGAACTCGAGAAATTCCTGTTGCATCTGAACGCAGAGACTCGCCCGATTACAATGGTGTGTGTACTTTTCCCCCAAGCCATAGTAGTTATTGGTTTCGAGTATCAGACTTGCGAAAATTTTGATGGTTTCTCAACCATTCCTAAACTTCAAACACCCATATCTCGCGAACGGATTGACGAACTCGAGAAATTCCTGTTGCATCTGAAAGTAGAATCTCGCCCGATTTCAATGGTGTATGTACTTTTCCACTAGGCCATTGCAGTTATTGGTTTCGAATATCAGACTTGCGAAAATTTTGATGGTTGCGCAAGCGTTCCTTAACTTCAAACTCCCATATCTCGCGAACGGATTGACGAACTCGAGAAATTCCTGTTGCATCTGAAAGTAGAAGCTCGCCCGATTACAATGGTGTGTGTACTTTTCCCCTAGACCATAGTAGTTATTGGTTTCGAGTATCAGACTTGCGAAAATTTTGATGGTTTCTCAACCATACCTTAACTTCGAACACCCATATCTCGCGAACGGATTGACGAACTCGAGAAATTCCTGTTGCATCTGAAAGTAGAAACTCGCCCGATAACAACGGTATGTGTACTTTTTCCCTAGGCCACTCCAGTTATTGGTTTCGAGAATCAGACGTGCGAAAATTTTGATGGTTTCGCAACCATTCCTTAATTTCAAACTCCCATATCTCGCGAACGGATTGACGTACTCGAGAAATTCTTGTTGCACCTGAAAATAGAAACTCGCCCGATTGCAATGGTGTGTGTACTATTCCCCTAGGCCATACCTGTTATTGGTTTCGAGTATCAAATCCGCGAAAATTTTGGTGGTTTCTCAACCATTCCTTAACTTCAAACTCCCATATCTCGCGAACGGATTGACGAACTCGAGAAATTCCTGTTGCATCTGAAAGCAGAAACTCGCCCGATTACAACGGTATGTGTATTTTTGCCCAAAGCCATAGTAGTTATTGGTTTCGAGTATCAGACTTGCGAAAATTGTGATGGTTTCTCAAGCGTTCCTTAATTTCAAACTCCCATATCTCGCGAACGGATTGTCGAACTCGAGAAATTCCTGTTGCATCTGAACGCAGAGACTCGCCCGATTACAATGGTGTGTGTACTTTTCCCCCAAGCCATAGTAGTTATTGGTTTCGAGTATCAGACTTGCGAAAATTTTGATGGTTTCTCAACCATTCCTAAACTTCAAACACCCATATCTCGCGAACGGATTGACGAACTCGAGAAATTCCTGTTGCATCTGAAAGTAGAATCTCGCCCGATTTCAATGGTGTATGTACTTTTCCACTAGGCCATTGCAGTTATTGGTTTCGAATATCAGACTTGCGAAAATTTTGATGGTTGCGCAAGCGTTCCTTAACTTCAAACTCCCATATCTCGCGAACGGATTGACGAACTCGAGAAATTCCTGTTGCATCTGAAAGTAGAAGCTCGCCCGATTACAATGGTGTGTGTACTTTTCCCCTAGACCATAGTAGTTATTGGTTTCGAGTATCAGACTTGCGAAAATTTTGATGGTTTCTCAACCATACCTTAACTTCGAACACCCATATCTCGCGAACGGATTGACGAACTCGAGAAATTCCTGTTGCATCTGAAAGTAGAAACTCGCCCGATAACAACGGTATGTGTACTTTTTCCCTAGGCCACTCCAGTTATTGGTTTCGAGAATCAGACGTGCGAAAATTTTGATGGTTTCGCAACCATTCCTTAACTTCAAACTCCCATATCTCGCGAACGAATTGACGAACTCGAGAAATTCCTTTTGCATCTGAAAGCAGGAACTCGCCCGATTACAACGGTTTGTGTAATTTTGCCCTAGGCCACAGTAGTTATTGGTTTCGAGTATCAGACTTGCGAAAATTTTGATGGTTTCTCAAGTGTTCCTTAACTTCTAACTCCCATATCTCCCAAACGGATTGACGAACTCGAGAAATTCCTTTTGCATCTGAAAGTAGAAACTCGCCCGATTACAATGGTGTGTGTACTTTTCCCCTAGGCCATTCCAGTTATTGGTCTCGAGTATCAGACCAGCGAAAATTTTGATGGTTTCTCAACCATTCCTTAATTTCAAACTCCCATATCTCGCGAACGGATTGACGAACTCGAGTAATTCCTATTGCATCTGAAAGGAGAAACTCGTCCGATTTCAACGGTATGTGTACTTTTTCCCTAGGCCATTCCAGTTATTGGTTTCGTGTATCAGAATTGCGAAAATTTTGATGGTTTCCCATCCATTCCTTAACTTCAAACTCCCATATGTCGCGAACGGATTGACGAACTCGAGAAATTCCTGTTGCGTCTGAAAGTAGAAACTCGCCCGATTACAATGGTGTGTGTACTTTTCCCCTAGGCCATTCCAGTTATTGGTTTCGAGTACCAAATCAGCGAAAATTTTGGTGGTATCTCAACCATTAATTAACTTCAAACTCCCATATCTCGCAAACGGATTGACGAACTCGAGAAATTCGTGTTGAATCTGAAAGTAGAAACTCGCCCGATTACAATGGTGTGTGTACTTTTCCACTAGGCCATAGTAGCTATTGGTTTCGAGTATCAGCCTTGCGAAAATTTTGATGGTATCTCAACCATTAATTAACTTCAAACTCCCATATCTCGCAAACGGATTGACGAACTCGAGAAATTACTGTTGCTTCTGAAAGTAGAAACTTGCCCGATTACAATGGTGTGTGTACTTTTCCACTAGGCCATAGTAGCTATTGGTTTCGAGTATCAGCCTTGCGAAAATTTTGATGGTTGCTCAATCGTTCTTTAACTTCAAACTCCCATATCTCGCGAACGGATTGACGAACTCGAGAAATTCCTGTTGCATCGGAAAGTAGATACTCGCCCGATTACAATGGTTTGTGTACTTTTCCCCTAGGCCATTCCAGTTATTGGTTTCGAGTATCAGACCAGAGAAAACTTTGATGGTTTCTCAACCATTCCTTAACTTCGAACTCCCATATCTCGCGAACGGATTGACGAACTCGAGAAATTCCTGTTGCATCTGAAAGTAGAAACTCGCACGATTACAACGGTATGTGTATTTTTACCCTAGGCCTTTGTAGTTATTGGTTTCGGGAATCAGACTTGCGAAAACTTTGATGGTTTCTCAACCATTCCTTAACTTCTAACTCCCATATCTCGCGAACGGAATGACGAACTCGAGAAATTCCTGTTGAATCTGAAAGTAGAAACTCGCCCGATTACAATGGTGTGTGTACTTTTCCCCCAAGCCATAGTAGTTATTGGTTTCGAGTATCAGACTTGCGAAAATTTTGATGGTTTCTCAACCATTCCTAAACTTCAAACACCCATATCTCGCGAACGGATTGACGAACTCGAGAAATTCCTGTTGCATCTGAAAGTAGAATCTCGCCCGATTTCAATGGTGTATGTACTTTTCCCCTAGGCCATTGCAGTTATTGGTTTCGAATATCAGACTTGCGAAAATTTTGATGGTTGCGCAAGCGTTCCTTAACTTCAAACTCCCATATCTCGCGAACGGATTGACGAACTCGAGAAATTCCTGTTGCATCTGAAAGTAGAAGCTCGCCCGATTACAATGGTTTGTGTACTTTTCCCCTAGACCATAGTAGTTATTGGTTTCGAGTATCAGACTTGCGAAAATTTTGATGGTTTCTCAACCATACCTTAACTTCGAACACCCATATCTCGCGAACGGATTGACGACTTCGAGAAATTCCTGTTGCATCTGAAAGTAGAAACTCGCCCGATAACAACGGTATGTGTACTTTTTCCCTAGGCCACTCCAGTTATTGGTTTCGAGAATCAGACGTGCGAAAATTTTGATGGTTTCGCAACCATTCCTTAACTTCAAACTCCCATATCTCGCGAACGAATTGACGAACTCGAGAAATTCCTTTTGCATCTGAAAGCAGGAACTCGCCCGATTACAACGGTTTGTGTAATTTTGCCCTAGGCCATAGTAGTTATTGGTTTCGAGTATCAGACTTGCGAAAATTTTGATGGTTTCTCAAGTGTTCCTTAACTTCTAACTCCCATATCTCCCAAACGGATTGACGAACTCGAGAAATTCCTTTTGCATCTGAAAGTAGAAACTCGCCCGATTACAATGGTGTGTGTACTTTTCCCCTAGGCCATTCCAGTTATTGGTTTCGAGTATCAGACCAGCGAAAATTTTGATGGTTTCTCAACCATTCCTTAATTTCAAACTCCCATATCTCGCGAACGGATTGACGAACTCGAGTAATTCCTATTGCATCTGAAAGGAGAAACTCGCCCGATTTCAACGGTATGTGTACTTTTTCCATAGGCCATTCCAGTTATTGGTTTCGTGTATCAGACTTGCGAAAACTTTGATGGTTTCCCATCCATTCCTTAACTTCAAACTCCCATATGTCGCGAACGGATTGACGAACTCGAGAAATTCCTGTTGCATCTGAAAGTAGAAACTCGCCCGATTACAATGGTGTGTGTACTTTTCCCCTAGGCCATTCCAGTTATTGGTTTCGAGTACCAAATCAGCGAAAATTTTGGTGGTATCTCAACCATTAATTAACTTCAAACTCCCATATCTCGCAAACGGATTGACGAACTCGAGAAATTCGTGTTGAATCTGAAAGTAGAAACTCGCCCGATTACAATGGTGTGTGTACTTTTCCCCTAGGCCATTCCAGTTATTGGTTTCGAGTATCAGACTTGCGAAAATTTTGATGGTTTCTCAAGCGTTCCTTAACTTCTGACTGCCATATCTCGCAAACGGATTGACGAACTCGAGAAATTACTGTTGTATCTGAAAGTAGAAACTCGCCCGATTACAACGGTATGTGTTCTTTTCCCCTAGGCCATTCCAGATATTGGTTTCGATTAGCAGAACAGCGAAAATTTTGATGGTTACTCAATCATTCCTTAATTTCAAACTCCCATATCTCGCGAACGGATTGACGAACTCGAGTAATTCCTATTGCATCTGAAAGAAGAAACTCGCCCGATTTCAACGGTATGTGTACTTTTTCCCTGGGCCATTCCAGTTATTGGTTTCGGGTTTCAGACTTGCGAAAATTTTGATGGTTTCTCAACCATTCCTTAATTTCAAACTCCCATATCTCGCGAACGGATTGACGTACTCGAGAAATTCCTGTTGCATCTGAAAAAAGAAACTCGCCCGATTGCAATGGTGTGTGTACTATTCCCCTAGGCCATGCCTGTTATTGGTTTCGTGTATCAAATCCGTGAAAATTTTGGTGGTTTCTCAACCATTCCTTAACTTCAAACTCCCATATCTCGCGAACGGATTGACGAACTCGAGAAATTCCTGTTGCATCTGAAAGCAGAAACTCGCCCGATTACAACGGTATGTGTATTTTTGCCCAAAGCCATAGTAGTTATTGGTTTCGAGTATCAGACTTGCGAAAATTGTGATGGTTTCTCAAGCGTTCCTTAATTTCAAACTCCCATATCTCGCGAACGGATTGTCGAACTCGAGAAATTCCTGTTGCATCTGAACGCAGAGACTCGCCCGATTACAATGGTGTGTGTACTTTTCCCCCAAGCCATAGTAGTTATTGGTTTCGAGTATCAGACTTGCGAAAATTTTGATGGATTCTCAACCATTCCTTAACTTCAAACTCCCATATCTCGCGAATGGATTGACGAACTCGAGGAATTCCTGTTGCATCTGAAAAAAGAAACTCGCCCGATTGCAATGGTGTGTGTACTATTCCCCTAGGCCATGCCTGTTATTGGTTTCGAGTACCAAATCAGCGAAAATTTTGGTGGTTTCTCAACCATTAATTAATTTCAAACTCCCATATCTCGCAAACGGATTGACGAACTCGAGAAATTCCTGTTGAATCTGAAAGTAGAAAGTAGCCCGATTACAATGGGGTGTGTACTTTTCCCCTAGGCCATGCCTGTTATTGGTTTCGAGTATCAAATCAGCGAAAAATTTGGTGGTTTCTCAACCATTCCTTAACTTCAAACTCCCATATCTCGCGAACGGATTGACGAACTCGAGAAATTCCTGTTGCATCTGAAACTAGAAACTCGACCGATTACAACGGTATGTGTATTTTTCCCCTAGGCCTTTGTAGATATTGGTTTCGGGAATCAGACTTGCGAAAATTTTGATGGTTTCTCAACCATTCCTTAACTTCTAACTCCCATATCTCGCGAACGGATTGACGAACTCGAGAAATTCCTGTTGCATCTGAAAGTAGAAACTCGCCCGATTACAATGGTGTGTGTACTTTTCCCCTAGGCCATTCCAGTTATTGGTTTCGAGTATCAGACCAGAGAATAAATTCTGATGGTTTCTCAACCATTCCTTAACTTCCAACTCCCATATCTCGCGACCGGATTGACGAATTCGAGAAATTCCTATTGCATCTGAAAGCAGAAACTCGCCCGATTGCAATGGTGTGTGTACTTTTCCCCTAGGCCATTCCAGTTATTGGTTTCGAGTATCAAATCAGCGAAAATTTTGGTGGTTTCTCAACCATTGCTTAAATTCAAACTCCCATATCTCGGGAACGGATTGACGAACTTGAGAAATTCCTGTTGCATCTGAAAGTAGAAACTTGCCCGATTACAATGGTGTGTGTACTTTTCCACTAGGCCATAGTAGCTATTGGTTTCGAGTATCAGCCTTGCGAAAATTTTGATGGTTGCTCAATCGTTCTTTAACTTCAAACTCCCATATCTCGCGAACGGATTGACGAACTCGAGAAATTCCTGTTGCATCGGAAAGTAGATACTCGCCCGATTACAATGGTTTGTGTACTTTTCCCCTAGGCCATTCCAGTTATTGGTTTCGAGTATCAGACCAGAGAAAACTTTGATGGTTTCTCAACCATTCCTTAACTTCGAACTCCCATATCTCGCGAACGGATTGACGAACTCGAGAAATTCCTGTTGCATCTGAAAGTAGAAACTCGCACGATTACAACGGTATGTGTATTTTTCCCCTAGGCCTTTGTAGTTATTGGTTTCGGGAATCAGACTTGCGAAAACTTTGATGGTTTCTCAACCATTCCTTAACTTCTAACTCCCATATCTCGCGAACGGAATGACGAACTCGAGAAATTCCTGTTGCATCTGAAAGTAGAAACTCGCGCGATTACAACGGTGTGTGTACTTTTCCCCTAGGCCATTCCAGTTATTGGTTTCGAGTATCAGACCAGCGAAAATTTTGATGGTTTCTCAACCATTCCTTAACTTCAAACTCCCATATCTCGCGAACGGATTGACGAACTCGAGAAATTCCTGTTGCATCGGAAAGTAGATACTCGCCCGATTACAATGGTATGTGAATTTTTCCCCTAGGCCATTGTAGTTATTGGTTTCGTGTATCAGACCAGCGAAAATTTTGATGGTTTCTCAACCATTCCTTAACTTCAAACTCCCATATCTCGCGAACGGATTGACGAACTCGAGAAATTCCTGTTGCATCTGAAAGTAGAAACTCGCCCGATTGCAACGGTATCTGTATTTTTCCCCTAGGCCTTTGTAGTTATTGGTTTCGGGAATCAGACTTGCGGAAATTTTGATGGTTTCTCAACCATTCCTTAACTTCCAACTCCAATATCTCGCGAACGGACTGACGAACTCGAGAAATTGCTGTTGCTTCTGAAAGTAGAAACTCGCCCGATTTCAACGGTATGTGTATTTTTCCCCTAGGCCTTTGTAGTTACTGGTTTCGGGAATTAGACTTGCGAAAATTTTGATGGTTTCTCAACCATTCCTTAATATCAAACTCCCATATCTCGCGAACGGATTGACGAAATCGAGAAATTACTGTTGCTTCTGAAAGTAGAAACTCGCCCGATTACAATGGTGTGTGTACTTTTCCCCTAGGCTATAGTAGCTATTGGTTTCGAGTATCAGCCTTGCGAAAATTTTGATGGTTGCTCAATCGTTCCTTAACTTCAAACTCCCATATCTCGCGAACGGATTGACGAACTCGAGAAATTCCTGTTGCATCTGAAAGTAGATACTCGCCCGATTACAATGGTGTGTGTACTTTTCCCCTAGTCCATAGTAGTTATTGGTTTCGAGTATCAGACTTGCGAAAATTTTGATGGTTTCTCAACCATTCCTTAACTTCGAACTCCCATATCTCGCGAACAGATTGACGAATTCGAGAAATTCCTATTGCATCTGAAAGCATAGACTCGCCCGATCTCAACGGTAAGTGTACTTTTCCCCTAGGCCATTCCAGTTATTGGTTTCGAGTATCAAATCAGCGAAAATTTTGGTGGTTTCTCAATCATTCCTTAACTTCAAACTCCCATATCTCGCGAACGGATTGACGAACTTGAGAAATTCCTGTTGCATCTGAAAGTAGAAACTCGCCCGGTTACAATGGTGTGTGTACTTTTCCCGTAGGCCATTCCAGTTATTGGTTTCGAGTATCAGACCAGAGAAAATTGTGACGGTTTCTCAACCATTCCTTAAATTCGAACTCCCATATCTCGCGAACGGATTGACGAACTCGAGAAATTCCAGTTGCATCTGAAAGTAGAAACTCGCACGATTACAACGGTATGTGTATTTTTCCCCCAGGCCTTTGTAGGTATTGGTTTCGGGAATCAGACTTGCGAAAATTTTGATGGTTTCTCAACCATTCCTTAACTTCAAACTCCCATATCTCGCGAACGGATTGACGAACTCGAGAAATTACTGTTGCTTCTGAAAGTAGAAACTTGCCCGATTACAATGGTGTGTGTACTTTTCCACTAGGCCATAGTAGCTATTGGTTTCGAGTATCAGCCTTGCGAAAATTTTGATGGTTGCTCAATCGTTCTTTAACTTCAAACTCCCATATCTCGCGAACGGATTGACGAACTCGAGAAATTCCTGTTGCATCGGAAAGTAGATACTCGCCCGATTACAATGGTTTGTGTACTTTTCCCCTAGGCCATTCCAGTTATTGGTTTCGAGTATCAGACCAGAGAAAACTTTGATGGTTTCTCAACCATTCCTTAACTTCGAACTCCCATATCTCGCGAACGGATTGACGAACTCGAGAAATTCCTGTTGCATCTGAAAGTAGAAACTCGCACGATTACAACGGTATGTGTATTTTTCCCCTAGGCCTTTGTAGTTATTGGTTTCGGGAATCAGACTTGCGAAAACTTTGATGGTTTCTCAACCATTCCTTAACTTCAAACTCCCATATCTCGCGAACGGATTGACGAACTCGAGAAATTCCTGTTCCATCTGAAAGTAGAAACTCGCCCGATTACAATGGTATGTGAATTTTTCCCCTAGGCCATTGTAGTTATTGGTTTCGTGTATCAGACCAGCGAAAATTTTGATGGTTTCTCAACCATTCCTTAACTTCAAACTCCCATATCTCGCGAACGGATTGACGAACTCGAGAAATTCCTGTTGCATCTGAAAGTAGAAACTCGCCCGATTGCAACGGTATCTGTATTTTTCCCCTAGGCCTTTGTAGTTATTGGTTTCGGGAATCAGACTTGCGGAAATTTTGATGGTTTCTCAACCATTCCATAACTTCCAACTCCAATATCTCGCGAACGGACTGACGAACTCGAGAAATTGCTGTTGCTTCTGAAAGTAGAAACTCGCCCGATTTCAACGGTATGTGTATTTTTCCCCTAGGCCTTTGTAGTTACTGGTTTCGGGAATTAGACTTGCGAAAATTTTGATGGTTTCTCAACCATTCCTTAATATCAAACTCCCATATCTCGCGAACGGATTGACGAAATCGAGAAATTACTGTTGCTTCTGAAAGTAGAAACTCGCCCGATTACAATGGTGTGTGTACTTTTCCCCTAGGCTATAGTAGCTATTGGTTTCGAGTATCAGCCTTGCGAAAATTTTGATGGTTGCTCAATCGTTCCTTAACTTCAAACTCCCATATCTCGCGAACGGATTGACGAACTCGAGAAATTCCTGTTGCATCTGAAAGTAGATACTCGCCCGATTACAATGGTGTGTGTACTTTTCCCCTAGTCCATAGTAGTTATTGGTTTCGAGTATCAGACTTGCGAAAATTTTGATGGTTTCTCAACCATTCCTTAACTTCGAACTCCCATATCTCGCGAACAGATTGACGAATTCGAGAAATTCCTATTGCATCTGAAAGCATAGACTCGCCCGATCTCAACGGTAAGTGTACTTTTCCCCTAGGCCATTCCAGTTATTGGTTTCGAGTATCAAATCAGCGAAAATTTTGGTGGTTTCTCAATCATTCCTTAACTTCAAACTCCCATATCTCGCGAACGGATTGACGAACTTGAGAAATTCCTGTTGCATCTGAAAGTAGAAACTCGCCCGGTTACAATGGTGTGTGTACTTTTCCCGTAGGCCATTCCAGTTATTGGTTTCGAGTATCAGACCAGAGAAAATTTTGACGGTTTCTCAACCATTCCTTAAATTCGAACTCCCATATCTCGCGAACGGATTGACGAACTCGAGAAATTCCAGTTGCATCTGAAAGTAGAAACTCGCACGATTACAACGGTATGTGTATTTTTCCCCCAGGCCTTTGTAGGTATTGGTTTCGGGAATCAGACTTGCGAAAATTTTGATGGTTTCTCAACCATTCCTTAACTTCAAACTCCCATATCTCGCGAACGGATTGACGAACTCGAGAAATTACTGTTGCTTCTGAAAGTAGAAACTTGCCCGATTACAATGGTGTGTGTACTTTTCCACTAGGCCATAGTAGCTATTGGTTTCGAGTATCAGCCTTGCGAAAATTTTGATGGTTGCTCAATCGTTCTTTAACTTCAAACTCCCATATCTCGCGAACGGATTGACGAACTCGAGAAATTCCTGTTGCATCGGAAAGTAGATACTCGCCCGATTACAATGGTTTGTGTACTTTTCCCCTAGGCCATTCCAGTTATTGGTTTCGAGTATCAGACCAGAGAAAACTTTGATGGTTTCTCAACCATTCCTTAACTTCGAACTCCCATATCTCGCGAACGGATTGACGAACTCGAGAAATTCCTGTTGCATCTGAAAGCATAGACTCGCCCGATCTCAACGGTAAGTGTACTTTTCCCCTAGGCCATTCCAGTTATTGGTTTCGAGTATCAAATCAGCGAAAATTTTGGTGGTTTCTCAATCATTCCTTAACTTCAAACTCCCATATCTCGCGAACGGATTGACGAACTTGAGAAATTCCTGTTGCATCTGAAAGTAGAAACTCGCCCGGTTACAATGGTGTGTGTACTTTTCCCGTAGGCCATTCCAGTTATTGGTTTCGAGTATCAGACCAGAGAAAATTTTGACGGTTTCTCAACCATTCCTTAACTTCGAACTCCCATATCTCGCGAACGGATTGACGAACTCGAGAAATTCCAGTTGCATCTGAAAGTAGAAACTCGCACGATTACAACGGTATGTGTATTTTTCCCCTAGGCCTTTGTAGGTATTGGTTTCGGGAATCAGACTTGCGAAAATTTTGATGGTTTCTCAACCATTCCTTAACTTCAAACTCCCATATCTCGCGAACGGATTGACGAACTCGAGAAATTACTGTTGCTTCTGAAAGTAGAAACTTGCCCGATTACAATGGTGTGTGTACTTTTCCACTAGGCCATAGTAGCTATTGGTTTCGAGTATCAGCCTTGCGAAAATTTTGATGGTTGCTCAATCGTTCTTTAACTTCAAACTCCCATATCTCGCGAACGGATTGACGAACTCGAGAAATTCCTGTTGCATCGGAAAGTAGATACTCGCCCGATTACAATGGTTTGTGTACTTTTCCCCTAGGCCATTCCAGTTATTGGTTTCGAGTATCAGACCAGAGAAAACTTTGATGGTTTCTCAACCATTCCTTAACTTCGAACTCCCATATCTCGCGAACGGATTGACGAACTCGAGAAATTCCTGTTGCATCTGAAAGTAGAAACTCGCACGATTACAACGGTATGTGTATTTTTACCCTAGGCCTTTGTAGTTATTGGTTTCGGGAATCAGACTTGTGAAAACTTTGATGGTTTCTCAACCATTCCTTAACTTCTAACTCCCATATCTCGCGAACGGAATGACGAACTCGAGAAATTCCTGTTGCATCTGAAAGTAGAAACTCGCCCGATTACAACGGTGTGTGTACTTTTCCCCTAGGCCATTCCAGTTATTGGTTTCGAGTATCAGACCAGCGAAAATTTTGATGGTTTCTCAACCATTCCTTAACTTCAAACTCCCATATCTCGCGAACGGATTGACGAACTCGAGAAATTCCTGTTGCATCGGAAAGTAGATACTCGCCCGATTACAATGGTATGTGAATTTTTCCCCTAGGCCATTGTAGTTATTGGTTTCGTGTATCAGACCAGCGAAAATTTTGATGGTTTCTCAACCATTCCTTAACTTCAAACTCCCATATCTCGCGAACGGATTGACGAACTCGAGAAATTCCTGTTGCATCTGAAAGTAGAAACTCGCCCGATTGCAACGGTATCTGTATTTTTCCCCTAGGCCTTTGTAGTTATTGGTTTCGGGAATCAGACTTGCGGAAATTTTGATGGTTTCTCAACCATTCCTTAACTTCCAACTCCCATATCTCGCGAACGGATTGACGAACTCGAGAAATTGCTGTTGCTTCTGAAAGTAGAAACTCGCCCGATTTCAACGGTATGTGTATTTTTCCCCTAGGCCTTTGTAGTTACTGGTTTCGGGAATTAGACTTGCGAAAATTTTGATGGTTTCTCAACCATTCCTTAATATCAAACTCCCATATCTCGCGAACGGATTGACGAAATCGAGAAATTACTGTTGCTTCTGAAAGTAGAAACTCGCCCGATTACAATGGTGTTTGTACTTTTCCCCTAGGCCATAGTAGCTATTGGTTTCGAGTATCAGCCTTGCGAAAATTTTGATGGTTGCTCAATCGTTCCTTAACTTCAAACTCCCATATCTCGCGAACGGATTGACGAACTCGAGAAATTCCTGTTGCATCTGAAAGCAGAGACTCGCCCGATTACAAAGGTATGTGTATTTTTGCCCTAGGCCATAGTAGTTATTGGTTTCGAGTATCAGACTTGCGAAAATTCTGATGGTTTCTCAAACGTTCCTTAACTTCCAACTCCCATATCTCGCGAACGGATTGACGAACTCGAGAAATTCCTTTTGCATCTGAAAGTAGACACTCGCCCGATTACAATGGTGTGTGTACTTTTCCCCCAAGCCATAGTAGTTATTGGTTTCGAGTATCAGACTTGCGAAAATTTTGATGGATTCTCAACCATTCCTTAACTTCAAACTCCCATATCTCGCGAATGGATTGACGAACTCGAGAAATTCCTATTGCATCTGAAAGCAGAAACTCGCCCGATTGCAATGGTGTGTGTACTTTTCCCCTAGGCTTTTCCAGTTATTGGTTTCGAGTATCAGACCAGAGAAAATTTTGATGGTTTCTCAACCATTCCTTAACTTCGAACTCCCATATCTCGCGAACGGATTGACGAACTCGAGAAATTCCTGTTGCATCTGAAAGTAGAAACTCGCCCGATTACAATGGTGTGTGTACTTTTGCCCTAGGCCATTCCAGTTATTGGTTTCGAGTATCAGACCAGCGAAAATTTTGATGGTTTCTCAACCATTCCTTAACTTCAAACTCCCATATCTCGCGAACGGATTGACGAACTCGAGAAATTCCTGTTGCATCTGAAAGCAGAAACTCGCCCGATTACAACGGTATGTGTATTTTTGCCCTAGGCCATAGTAGTTATAGGTTTCGAGTATCAGACTTGCGAAAATTTTGATGGTATCTCAAGCGTTCCTTAATTTCAAACTCCCATACCTCGCTAACGGATTGTCGAACTCGAGAAATTCCTGTTGCATCTGAAAGCAGAGACTCGCCCGATTACAAAGGTATGTGTATTTTTGCCCTAGGCCATAGTAGTTATTGGTTTCGAGTATCAGACTTGCGAAAATTCTGATGGTTTCTCAAACGTTCCTTAACTTCCAACTCCCATATCTCGCGAACGGATTGACGAACTCGAGAAATTCCTTTTGCATCTGAAAGTAGACACTCGCCCGATTACAATGGTGTGTGTACTTTTCCCCCAAGCCATAGTAGTTATTGGTTTCGAGTATCAGACTTGCGAA
The DNA here is from genome assembly GCF_051014685.1 of Ptiloglossa arizonensis. Taxonomy (NCBI): domain Eukaryota; kingdom Metazoa; phylum Arthropoda; class Insecta; order Hymenoptera; family Colletidae; genus Ptiloglossa; species Ptiloglossa arizonensis. Next base: position 230,960 of record NW_027479070.1, read on the forward strand.
AATTTTGATGGATTCTCAACCATTCCTTAACTTCAAACTCCCATATCTCGCGAATGGATTGACGAACTCGAGAAATTCCTATTGCATCTGAAAGCAGAAACTCGCCCGATTGCAATGGTGTGTGTACTTTTCCCCTAGGCTTTTCCAGTTATTGGTTTCGAGTATCAGACCAGAGAAAATTTTGATGGTTTCTCAACCATTCCTTAACTTCGAACTCCCATATCTCGCGAACGGATTGACGAACTCGAGAAATTCCTGTTGCATCTGAAAGTAGAAACTCGCACGATTACAACGGTATGTGTATTTTTCCCCTAGGCCTTTGTAGTTATTGGTTTCGGGAATTCGAATTGCGGAAATTTTGATGGTTTCTCAACCATTCCTTAACTTCGAACTCCCATATCTCGCGAACAGATTGACGAACACGAGAAATTCCTGTTGCATCTGAAAGTAGAAACTGGACCGATTACAACGTTATGTGTATTTTTCCCCTAGGCCTTTGTAGATATTGGTTTCGGGAATCAGACCTGCGAAAATTTTGATGGTCTCTCAACCATTCCTTAACTTCTAACTCCCATATCTCGCGAACGGATTGACGAACTCGAGAAATTCCTGTTGCATCTGAAAGTAGAAACTCGCCCGATTACAACGGTGTGTGTACTTTTCCCCTAGGCCATTCCAGTTATTGGTTTCGAGTATCAGACCAGAGAATAAATTTTGATGGTTTCTCAACCATTCCTTAACTTCCAACTCCCATATCTCGCGACCGGATTGACGAATTCGAGAAATTCCTATTGCATCTGAAAGCAGAAACTCGCCCGATCTCAGCGGTAAGTGTACTTTTCCCCTAGGCCATTCCAGTTATTGGTTTCGAGTATCATATCAGCGAAAATTTTGGTGGTTTCTCAATCATTCCTTAACTTCAAACTCCCATATCTCGCGAACGGATTGACGAACTTGAGAAATTCCTGTTGCATCTGAAAGTAGAAACTCGCCCGGTTACAATGGTGTGTGTACTTTTCCCGTAGGCCATTCCAGTTATTGGTTTCGAGTATCAGACCAGAGAAAATTTTGATGGTTTCTCAACCATTCCTTAACTTCGAACTCCCATATCTCGCGAACGGATTGACGAACTCGAGAAATTCCTGTTGCATCTGAAAGTAGAAACTCGCACGATTACAACGGTATGTGTATTTTTCCCCTAGGCCTTTGTAGGTATTGGTTTCGGGAATCAGACTTGCGAAAATTTTGATGGTTTCTCAACCATTCCTTAACTTCTAACTCCCATATCTCGCGTACGGATTGACGAACTCGAGAAATTCCTGTTGCAACTGAAAGTAGAAACTCGCCCGATTACAATGGTGTGTGTACTTTTCCCCTAGGCCATTCCAGTTATTGGTTTCGAGTATCAGACCAGAGAAAATTTTGATGGTTTCTCAACCATTCCTTAACTTCGAACTCCCATATCTCGCGAACGGATTGACGAACTCGAGAAATTCCTGTTGCATCTGAAAGTAGAAACTCGCACGATTACAACGGTATGTGTATTTTTCCCCTAGGCCTTTGTAGTTATTGGTTTCGGGAATCAGACTTGCGAAAATTTTGATGGTTTCTCAACCATTCCTTAACTTCTAACTCCCATATCTCGCGAACGGATTGACGAACTCGAGAAATTCCTGTTGCATCTGAAAGCAGAAACTCGCCCGATTACAACGGTATGTGTATTTTTGCCCTAGGCCATAGTAGTTATTGGTTTCGAGAATCAGACTTGCGAAAATTTTGATGGTTTCTCAAGCGTTCCTTAATTTCAAACTCCCATACCTCGCTAACGGATTGTCGAGCTCGAGAAATTCCTGTTGCATCTGAAAGCAGAGTCTCGCCCGATTACAAAGGTATGTGTATTTTTGCCCTAGGCCATAGTAGTTATTGGTTTCGAGTATCAGACTTGCGAAAATTTTGATGGTTTCTCAAACGTTCCTTAACTTCTAACTCCCATATCTCGCGTACGGATTGACGAACTCGAGAAATTCCTGTTGCATCTGAAAGTAGACACTCGCCCGTTTACAATGGTGTGTGTACTTTTCCCCTAGGCCATTCCAGTTATTGGTTTCGAGTATCAGACCAGAGAAAATTTTGATGGTTTCTCAACCATTCCTTAACTTCGAACTCCCATATCTCGCGAACGGATTGACGAACTCGAGAAATTCCTGTTGCATCTGAAAGTAGAAACTCGCACGATTACAACGGTATGTGTATTTTTCCCCTATGCCTTTGTAGTTATTGGTTTCGGGAATCAGACTTGCGAAAATTTTGATGGTTTCTCAACCATTCCTTAACTTCTAACTCCCATATCTCGCGAACGGATTGACGAACTCGAGAAATTCCTGTTGCATCTGAAAGTAGAAACTCGCCCGATTACAATGGTGTGTGTACTTTTGCCCTAGGCCATTCCAGTTATTGGTTTCGAGTATCAGACCAGCGAAAATTTTGATGGTTTCTCAACCATTCCTTAACTTCGAACTCCCATATCTCGCGAACGGATTGACGAACTCGAGAAATTCCTGTTGCATCTGAAAGTAGAAACTCGCACGATTACAACGGTATGTGTATTTTTCCCCTAGGCCTTTGTAGTTATTGGTTTCGGGAATTCGAATTGCGGAAATTTTGATGGTTTCTCAACCATTCCTTAACTTCGAACTCCCATATCTCGCGAACAGATTGACGAACACGAGAAATTCCTGTTGCATCTGAAAGTAGAAACTGGACCGATTACAACGTTATGTGTATTTTTCCCCTAGGCCTTTGTAGATATTGGTTTCGGGAATCAGACCTGCGAAAATTTTGATGGTCTCTCAACCATTCCTTAACTTCTAACTCCCATATCTCGCGAACGGATTGACGAACTCGAGAAATTCCTGTTGCATCTGAAAGTAGAAACTCGCCCGATTACAACGGTGTGTGTACTTTTCCCCTAGGCCATTCCAGTTATTGGTTTCGAGTATCAGACCAGAGAATAAATTTTGATGGTTTCTCAACCATTCCTTAACTTCCAACTCCCATATCTCGCGACCGGATTGACGAATTCGAGAAATTCCTATTGCATCTGAAAGCAGAAACTCGCCCGATCTCAGCGGTAAGTGTACTTTTCCCCTAGGCCATTCCAGTTATTGGTTTCGAGTATCATATCAGCGAAAATTTTGGTGGTTTCTCAATCATTCCTTAACTTCAAACTCCCATATCTCGCGAACGGATTGACGAACTTGAGAAATTCCTGTTGCATCTGAAAGTAGAAACTCGCCCGGTTACAATGGTGTGTGTACTTTTCCCGTAGGCCATTCCAGTTATTGGTTTCGAGTATCAGACCAGAGAAAATTTTGATGGTTTCTCAACCATTCCTTAACTTCGAACTCCCATATCTCGCGAACGGATTGACGAACTCGAGAAATTCCTGTTGCATCTGAAAGTAGAAACTCGCACGATTACAACGGTATGTGTATTTTTCCCCTAGGCCTTTGTAGGTATTGGTTTCGGGAATCAGACTTGCGAAAATTTTGATGGTTTCTCAACCATTCCTTAACTTCTAACACCCATATCTCGCGTACGGATTGACGAACTCGAGAAATTCCTGTTGCAACTGAAAGTAGAAACTCGCCCGATTACAATGGTGTGTGTACTTTTCCCCTAGGCCATTCCAGTTATTGGTTTCGAGTATCAGACCAGAGAAAATTTTTATGGTTTCTCAACCATTCCTTAACTTCGAACTCCCATATCTCGCGAACGGATTGACGAACTCGAGAAATTCCTGTTGCATCTGAAAGTAGAAACTCGCACGATTACAACGGTATGTGTATTTTTCCCCTAGGCCTTTGTAGTTATTGGTTTCGGGAATCAGACTTGCGAAAATTTTGATGGTTTCTCAACCATTCTTTAACTTCTAACTCCCATATCTCGCGAACGGATTGACGAACTCGAGAAATTCCTGTTGCATCTGAAAGCAGAAACTCGCCCGATTACAACGGTATGTGTATTTTTGCCCTAGGCCATAGTAGTTATTGGTTTCGAGAATCAGACTTGCGAAAATTTTGATGGTTTCTCAAGCGTTCCTTAATTTCACACTCCCATACCTCGCTAACGGATTGTCGAGCTCGAGAAATTCCTGTTGCATCTGAAAGCAGAGTCTCGCCCGATTACAAAGGTATGTGTATTTTTGCCCTAGGCCATAGTAGTTATTGGTTTCGAGTATCAGACTTGCGAAAATTTTGATGGTTTCTCAAACGTTCCTTAACTTCTAACTCCCATATCTCGCGTACGGATTGACGAACTCGAGAAATTCCTGTTGCATCTGAAAGTAGACACTCGCCCGTTTACAATGGTGTGTGTACTTTTCCCCTAGGCCATTCCAGTTATTGGTTTCGAGTATCAGACCAGAGAAAATTTTTATGGTTTCTCAACCATTCCTTAACTTCGAACTCCCATATCTCGCGAACGGATTGACGAACTCGAGAAATTCCTGTTGCATCTGAAAGCAGAAACTCGCCCGATTGCAATGGTGTGTGTACTTTTCCCCTAGGCTTTTCCAGTTATTGGTTTCGAGTATCAGACTTGCGAAAATTTTGATGGATTCTCAATCGTTCCTTAACTTCGAACTCCCATATCTCGCGAATGGATTGACGAACACGAGAAACTCCTGTTGCATCTGAAAGCACAGACTCGCCCGATTACAATGGTATGTGTATTTTTGCCCTAGGCCATTGTAGTTATTGGTTTCGAGTATCAGACCAGAGAAAATTTTGATGGTTTCTCAACCATTCCTTAACTTCAAACTCCCATATCTCGCGAACGGATTGACGAACACGAGGAATTCCTGTTGCATCTGAAAGTAGAAACTGGACCGATTACAACGTTATGTGTATTTTTCCCCTAGGCCTTTGTAGATATTGGTTTCGGGAATCAGACCTGCGAAAATTTTGATGGTCTCTCAACCATTCCTTAACTTCTAACTCCCATATCTCGCGAACGGATTGACGAACTCGAGAAATTCCTGTTGCATCTGAAAGTAGAAACTCGCACGATTACAACGGTATGTGTATTTTTCCCCTAGGCCATTCCAGTTATTGGTTTCGAGTATCAGACCAGAGAATAAATTTTGATGGTTTCTCAACCATTCCTTAACTTCCAACTCCCATATCTCGCGACCGGATTGACGAATTCGAGAAGTTCCTATTGCATCTGAAAGCAGAAACTCGCCCGATCTCAACGGTAAGTGTACTTTTCCCCTAGGCCATTCCAGTTATTGGTTTCGAGTATCAAATCAGCGAAAATTTTGGTGGTTTCTCAACCATTCCTTAACTTCAAACTCCCATATCTCGCGAACGGATTGACGAACTTGAGAAATTCCTGTTGCATCTGAAAGTAGAAACTCGCCCGGTTACAATGGTGTGTGTACTTTTCCCGTAGGCCATTCCAGTTATTGGTTTCGAGTATCAGACCAGAGAAAATTTTGATGGTTTCTCAACCATTCCTTAACTTCGAACTCCCATATCTCGCGAACGGATTGACGAACTCGAGAAATTCCTGTTGCATCTGAAAGTAGAAACTCGCACGATTACAACGGTATATGTATTTTTCCCCTAGGCCTTTGTAGGTATTGGTTTCGGGAATCAGACTTGCGAAAATTTTGATGGTTTCTCAACCATTCCTTAACTTCTAACTCCCATATCTCGAGTACGGATTGACGAACTCGAGAAATTCCAGTTGCAACTGAAAGTAGAAACTCGCCCGATTACAATGGTGTGTGTACTTTTCCCCTAGGCCATTCCAGTTATTGGTTTCGAGTATCAGACCAGAGAAAATTTTGATGGTTTCTCAACCATTCCTTAACTTCGAACTCCCATATCTCGCGAACGGATTGACGAACTCGAGGAATTCCTGTTGCATCTGAAAGTAGAAACTCGCACGATTACAACGGTAAGTGTACTTTCCCCCTAGGCCATTCCAGTTATTGGTTTCGAGTATTCAATCAGCGAAAATATTGGTGGTTTCTCAACCATTGCTTAACTTCAAACTCCCATATCTCGCGTACGGATTGACGAACTTGAGAAATTCCTGTTGCATCGGAAAGTAGATACTAGCCCGATTACAATGATGTTTGTACTTTTCCGCTAGGCCATAGTAGTTATTGGTTTCGAGCATCAGACTTGCGAAAATTTTGATGGATTCTCAATCGTTCCATAACTTCGAACTCCCATATCTCGCGAATGGATTGACGAACACGAGAAACTCCTGTTGCATCTGAAAGCACAGACTCGCCCGATTACAATGGTATGTGTATTTTTGCCCTAGGCCATTGTAGTTATTGGTTTCGAGTATCAGACCAGCGAAAATTTTGATGGTTTCTCAACCATTCCTTAAGTTCGAACTCCCATATCTCGCGAACGGATTGACGAACTCGCGAAATTACTGTTGCTTCTGAAAGTAGAAACTTGCCCTATTACAATGGTGTGTGTACTTTTCCACTAGGCCATAGTAGCTATTGGTTTCGAGTATCAGCCTTGCGAAAATTTTGAGGGTTGCTCAATCGTTCCTTAACTTCAAACTCCCATATCTCGCGAACGGATTGACGAACTCGAGAAATTCCTGTTGCATCGGAAAGTAGATACTCGCCCGATTACAATGGTGTGTGTACTTTTCCCGTAGGCCATTCCAGTTATTCGTTTCGAGTATCAGACCAGAGAAAATTTTGATGGTTTCTCAACCATTCCTTAACTTCGAACTCCCATATCTCGCGAACGGATTGACGAACTCGAGAAATTCCTGTTGCATCTGAAAGTAGAAACTCGCACGATTACAACGGTATGTGTATTTTTCCCCTAGGCCTTTGTAGGTATTGGTTTCGGGAATCAGACTTGCGAAAATTTTGATGGTTTCTCAACCATTCCTTAACTTCTAACTCCCATATCTCGCGTACGGATTGACGAACTCGAGAAATTCCTGTTGCAACTGAAAGTAGAAACTCGCCCGATTACAATGGTGTGTGTACTTTTCCCCTAGGCCATTCCAGTTATTGGTTTCGAGTATCAGACCAGAGAAAATTTTGATGGTTTCTCAACCATTCCTTAACTTCGAACTCCCATATCTCGCGAACGGATTGACGAACTCGAGAAATTCCTGTTGCATCTGAAAGTAGAAACTCGCACGATTACAACGGTATGTGTATTTTTCCCCTAGGCCTTTGTAGTTATTGGTTTCGGGAATCAGACTTGCGAAAATTTTGATGGTTTCTCAACCATTCCTTAACTTCGAACTCCCATATCTCGCGAACGGATTGACGAACTTGAGAAATTCCTGTTGCATCGGAAAGTAGATACTCGCCCGATTACAATGATGTTTGTACTTTTCCGCTAGGCCATAGTAGTTATTGGTTTCGAACATCAGACTTGCGAAAATTTTGATGGATTCTCAATCGTTCCATAACTTCGAACTCCCATATCTCGCGAATGGATTGACGAACACGAGAAATTCCTGTTGCATCTGAAAGTAGAAACTCGCACGATTACAACGGTAAGTGTACTTTTCCCCTAGGCCATTCCAGTTATTGGTTTCGAGTATCAAATCAGCGAAAATTTTGGTGGTTTCTCAACCATTGCTTAACTTCAAACTCCCATATCTCGCGTACGGATTGACGAACTTGAGAAATTCCTGTTGCATCGGAAAGTAGATACTCGCCCGATTACAATGATGTTTGTACTTTTCCGCTAGGCCATAGTAGTTATTGGTTTCGAGCATCAGACTTGCGAAAATTTTGATGGATTCTCAATCGTTCCATAACTTCGAACTCCCATATCTCGCGAATGGATTGACGAACACGAGAAACTCCTGTTGCATCTGAAAGTAGAAACTCGCCCGATTACAACGGCGTGTGTACTTTTCCCCTAGGCCATTCCAGTTATTGGTTTCGAGGATCAGACCAGCGAAAGTTTTGATGGTTTCTCAACCATTCCTTAACTTCAAACTCCCATATCTCGCGTACGGATTGACGAACTCGAGAAATTCCTGTTGCATCGGAAAGTAGATACTCGCCCGATTACAATGGTATGTGAATTTTTCCCCTAGGCCATTGTAGTTATTGGTTTCGAGTATCAGACCAGCGAAAATTTTGATGGTTTCTCAACCATTCCTTAACTTCAAACTCCCATATCTCGCGAACGGATTGACGAATTCGAGAAATTCCTGTTGAATCTGAAAGTAGAAACTCGCCCGATTGCAACGGTATCTGTATTTTTCCCCTAGGCCTTTGTAGTTCTTGGTTTCGGGTATCAGACTTGCGGAAATTTTGATGGTTTCTCAACCATTCCTTATTCTTCCAACTCCCATATCTCGCGAACGGATTGACGAACTCGAGAAATTGCTGTTGCTTCTGAAAGTAGAAACTCGCCCGATTTTAACGGTATGTGTATTTTTCCCCTAGGCCTTTGTAGTTATTGGTTTCGGGAATTAGACTTGCGAAAATTTTGATGGTTGCTCAATCGTTCCTTAACTTCAAACTCCCATATCTTGCGAACGGATTGACGAACTCGAGAAATTCCTGTTGCATCGGACTGTAGATACTCGCCCGATTACAATGGTGTGTGTACTTTTCCCCTAGGCCATAGTAGTTATTGGTTTCGAGTATCAGACTTGCGAAAATTTTGATGGTTTCTCAACCATTCCTTAACTTCGAACTCCCATATCTCGCGAACAGATTGACGAACACGAGAAATTCCTGTTGCATCCGAAAGTAGAAACTGGACCGATTACAACGTTATGTGTATTTTTCCCCTAGGCCTGTGTAGATATTGGTTTCGGGAATCAGACCTGCGAAAATTTTGATGGTCTCTCAACCATTCCTTAACTTCTAACTCCCATATCTCGCGAACGGATTGACGAACTCGAGAAATTCCTGTTGCATCTGAAAGTAGAAACTCGCCCGATTACAACGGTGTGTGTACCTTTCCCCTAGGCCATTCCAGTTATTGGTTTCGAGTATCAGACCAGAGAATAAATTTTGATGGTTTCTCAACCATTCCTTAACTTCCAACTCCCATATCTCGCGACCGGATTGACGAATTCGAGAAATTCCTATTGCATCTGAAAGCAGAAACTCGCCCGATATCAACGGTAAGTGTACTTTTCCCCTAGGCCATTCCAGTTATTGGTTTCGAGTATCAAATCAGCGAAAATTTTGGTGGTTTCTCAACCATTCCTTAACTTCAAACTCCCATATCTCGCGAACGGATTGACGAACTTGAGAAATTCCTGTTGCATCTGAAAGTAGAAACTCGCCCGGTTACAATGGTGTGTGTACTTTTCCCGTAGGCCATTCCAGTTATTGGTTTCGAGTATCAGACCAGAGAAAATTTTGATGGTTTCTCAACCATTCCTTAACTTCGAACTCCCATATCTCGCGAACGGATTGACGAACTCGAGAAATTCCTGTTGCTTCTGAAAGTAGAAACTCGCACGATTACAACGGTATGTGTATTTTTCCCCTAGGCCTTTGTAGTTATTGGTTTCGGGAATCAGACTTGCGAAAATTTTGATGGTTTCTCAACCATTCCTTAACTTCTAACTCCCATATCTCGCGAACAGATTGACGAACTCGAGAAATTCCTGTTGCATCTGAAAGTAGAAACTCGCCCGATTACAATGGTGTGTGTACTTTTCCCCTAGGCCATTCCAGTTATTGGTTTCGAGTATCAGACCAGCGAAAATTTTGATGGTTTCTCAACCATTCCTTAACTTCAAACTCCCATATCTCGCGAACAGATTGACGAACTCGAGAAATTCCTGTTGCATCTGAAAGCAGAAACTCGCCCGATTACAACGGTATGTGTATTCTTGCCCTAGGCCATAGTAGTTATTGGTTTCGAGTATCAGACTTGCGAAAATTTTGATGGTTTCTCAAGCGTTCCTTAATTTCAAACTCCCATACCTCGCTAACGGATTGTCGAACTCGAGAAATTCCTGTTGCATCTGAAAGCAGAGTCTCGCCCGATTACAAAGGTATGTGTATTTTTGCCCTAGGCCATAGTAGTTATTGGTTTCGAGTATCAGACTTGCGAAAATTTTGATGGTTTCTCAAACGTTCCTTAACTTCTAACTCCCATATCTCGCGTACGGATTGACGAACTCGAGAAATTCCTGTTGCATCTGAAAGTAGACACTCGCCCGTTTACAATGGTGTGTGTACTTTTCCCCTAGGCCATTCCAGTTATTGGTTTCGAGTATCAGACCAGAGAAAATTTTGATGGTTTCTCAACCATTCCTTAACTTCGAACTCCCATATCTCGCGAACGGATTGACGAACTCGAGAAATTCCTGTTGCATCTGAAAGTAGAAACTCGCACGATTACAACGGTATGTGTATTTTTCCCCTAGGCCTTTGTAGTTATTGGTTTCGGGAATCAGACTTGCGAAAATTTTGATGGTTTCTCAACCATTCCTTAACTTCAAACTCCCATATCTCGCGAACGGATTGACGAACTCGAGAAATTCCTGTTGCATCTGAAAGTAGAAACTCGCCCGATTACAATGGTGTGTGTACTTTTCCCCTAGGCCATTCCAGTTATTGGTTTCGAGTATCAGACCAGCGAAAATATTGATGGTTTCTCAACCATTCCTTAACTTCAAACTCCCATATCTCGCGAACGGATTGACGAACTCGAGAAATTCCTGTTGCATCGGAAAGTAGATACTCGCCCAATTACAATGGTATGTGAATTTTTCCCCTAGGCCATTGTAGTTATTGGTTTCGAGTATCAGACCAGCGAAAATTTTGATGGTTTCTCAACCATTCCTTAACTTCAAACTCCCATATCTCGCGAACGGATTGACGAATTCGAGAAATTCCTGTTGAATCTGAAAGTAGAAACTCGCCCGATTGCAACGGTATCTGTATTTCTCCCCTAGGCCTTTGTAGTTATTGGTTTCGGGAATCAGACTTGCGGAAATTTTGATGGTTTCTCAACCATTCCTTATTCTTCCAATTCCCATATCTCGCGAACGGATTGACGAACTCGAGAAATTGCTGTTGCTTCTGAAAGTAGAAACTCGCCCGATTTCAACGGTGTGTGTCTTTTTCCCCTAGGCCTTTGTAGTTATTGGCTTCGGGAATTAGACTTGCGAAAATTTTGATGGTTTCTCAACCATTCCTTAATATCAAACTCCCATATCTCGCGAACGGATTGACGAAATCGAGAAATTACTGTTGCTTCTGAAAGTAGAAACTCGCCCGATTACAATGGTGTGTGTACTTTTCCCCTAGGCCATAGTAGCTATTGGTTTCGAGTATCAGCCTTGCGAAAATTTTGATGGTTGCTCAATCGTTCCTTAACTTCAAACTCCCATATCTCGCGAACGGATTGACGAACTCGAGAAATTCCTGTTGCATCGGACTGTAGATACTCGCCCGATTACAATGGTGTGTGTACTTTTCCCCTAGGCCATAGTAGTTATTGGTTTCGAGTATCAGACTTCCGAAAATTTTGATGGTTTCTCTACCATTCCTTAACTTCGAACTCCCATATCTCGCGAACAGATTGACGAACACGAGAAATTCCTGTTGCATCTGAAAGTAGAAACTGGACCGATTACAACGTTATGTGTATTTTTCCCCTAGGCCTTTGTAGATATTGGTTTCGGGAATCAGACCTGCGAAAATTTTGATGGTCTCTCAACCATTCCTTAACTTCTAACTCCCATATCTCGCGAACGGATTGACGAACTCGAGAAATTCCTGTTGCATCTGAAAGTAGAAACTCGCCCGATTACAACGGTGTGTGTACTTTTCCCCTAGGCCATTCCAGTTATTGGTTTCGAGTATCAAATCAGCGAAAATTTTGGTGGTTTCTCAACCATTCCTTAACTTCAAACTCCCATATCTCGCGAACGGATTGACGAACTTGAGAAATTCCTGTTGCATCTGAATGTAGAAACTCGCCCGGTTACAATGGTGTGTGTACTTCTCCCGTAGGCCATTCCAGTTATTGGTTTCGAGTATCAGACCAGAGAAAATTTTGATGGTTTCTCAACCATTCCTTAACTTCAAACTCCCATATCTCGCGAACGGATTGACGAACTCGAGAAATTCCTGTTGCATCTGAAAGCAGAAACTCGCCCGATTACAACGGTATGTGTATTCTTGCCCTAGGCCATAGTAGTTATTGGTTTCGAGTATCAGACTTGCGAAAATTTTGATGGTTTCTCAAGCGTTCCTTAATTTCAAACTCCCATACCTCGCTAACGGATTGTCGAACTCGAGAAATTCCTGTTGCATCTGAAAGCAGAGTCTCGCCCGATTACAAAGGTATGTGTATTTTTGCCCTAGGCCATAGTAGTTATTGGTTTCGAGTATCAGACTTGCGAAAATTTTGATGGTTTCTCAAACGTTCCTTAACTTCTAACTCCCATATCTCGCGTACGGATTGACGAACTCGAGAAATTCCTGTTGCATCTGAAAGTAGACACTCGCCCGGTTACAATGGTGTGTGTACTTCTCCCGTAGGCCATTCCAGTTATTGGTTTCGAGTATCAGACCAGAGAAAATTTTGATGGTTTCTCAACCATTCCTTAACTTCAAACTCCCATATCTCGCGAACGGATTGACGAACTCGAGAAATTCCTGTTGCATCTGAAAGCAGAAACTCGCCCGATTACAACGGTATGTGTATTCTTGCCCTAGGCCATAGTAGTTATTGGTTTCGAGTATCAGACTTGCGAAAATTTTGATGGTTTCTCAAGCGTTCCTTAATTTCAAACTCCCATACCTCGCTAACGGATTGTCGAACTCGAGAAATTCCTGTTGCATCTGAAAGCAGAGTCTCGCCCGATTACAAAGGTATGTGTATTTTTGCCCTAGGCCATAGTAGTTATTGGTTTCGAGTATCAGACTTGCGAAAATTTTGATGGTTTCTCAAACGTTCCTTAACTTCTAACTCCCATATCTCGCGTACGGATTGACGAACTCGAGAAATTCCTGTTGCATCTGAAAGTAGACACTCGCCCGTTTACAATGGTGTATGTACTTTTCCCCTAGGCCATTCCAGTTATTGGTTTCGAGTATCAGACCAGAGAAAATTTTGATGGTTTCTCAACCATTCCTTAACTTCGAACTCCCATATCTCGCGAACGGATTGACGAACTCGAGAAATTCCTGTTGCATCTGAAAGTAGAAACTCGCACGATTACAACGGTATGTGTATTTTTCCCCTAGGCCTTTGTAGTTATTGGTTTCGGGAATCAGACTTGCGAAAATTTTGATGGTTTCTCAACCATTCCTTAACTTCTAACTCCCATATCTCGCGAACGGATTGACGAACTCGAGAAATTCCTGTTGCATCTGAAAGTAGAAACTCGCCCGATTACAATGGTGTGTGTACTTTTCCCCTAGGCCATTCCAGTTATTGGTTTCGAGTATCAGACCAGCGAAAATTTTGATGGTTTCTCAACCATTCCTTAACTTCAAACTCCCATATCTCGCGAACGGATTGACGAACTCGAGAAATTCCTGTTGCATCTGAAAGCAGAAACTCGCCCGATTACAACGGTATGTGTATTTTTGCCCTAGGCCATAGTAGTTATTGGTTTCGAGTATCAGACTTGCGAAAATTTTGATGGTTTCTCAAACGTTCCTTAACTTCCAACTCCCATATCTCGCGAACGGATTGACGAACTCGAGAAATTCCTTTTGCATCTGAAAGTAGACACTCGCCCGATTACAATGGTGTGTGTACTTTTCGCCCAAGCCATAGTAGTTATTGGTTTCGAGTATCAGACTTGCGAAAATTTTGATGGATTCTCAACCATTCCTTAAGTTCAAACTCCCATATCTCGCGAACGGATTGACGAACTCGAGAAATTCCTGTTGCATCTGAAAGTAGAAACTCGCCCGATTACAACGGTATGTGTATTTTTCCCCTAGGCCTTTGTAGGTATTGGTTTCGGGAATCAGACTTGCGAAAATTTTGATGGTTTCTCAACCATTCCTTAACTTCTAACTCCCATATCTCGCGTACGGATTGACGAACTCGAGAAATTCCTGTTGCAACTGAAAGTAGAAACTCGCCCGATTACAATGGTGTGTGTACTTTTCCCCTAGGCCATTCCAGTTATTGGTTTCGAGTATCAGACCAGAGAAAATTTTGATGGTTTCTCAACCATTCCTTAACTTCGAACTCCCATATCTCGCGAACGGATTGACGAACTCGAGAAATTCCTGTTGCATCTGAAAGTAGAAACTCGCACGATTACAACGGTATGTGTATTTTTCCCCTAGGCCTTTGTAGTTATTGGTTTCGGGAATCAGACTTGCGAAAACTTTGATGGTTTCTCAACCATTCCTTAACTTCTAACTCCCATACCTCGCGAACGGATTGACGATCTCGAGAAATTCCTGTTGCATCTGAAAGCAGAAACTCGCCCGATTACAACGGTATGTGTATTTTTGCCCTAGGCCATAGTAGTTATTGGTTTCGAGTATCAGACTTGCGAAAATTTTGATGGTTTCTCAAACGTTCCTTAACTTCAAACTCCCATATCTCGCGAACGGATTGACGAACTCGAGAAATTCCTTTTGCATCTGAAAGTAGACACTCGCCCGATTACAATGGTGTGTGTACTTTTCCCCCAAGCCATAGTAGTTATTGGTTTCGAGTATCAGACTTGCGAAAATTTTGATGGATTCTCAACCATTCCTTAAGTTCAAACTCCCATATCTCGCGAACGGATTGACGAACTCGAGAAATTCCTGTTGCATCTGAAAGTAGAAACTCGCCCGATTACAATGGTGTGTGTACTTTTCCCCTAGGCCATTCCAGTTATTGGTTTCGAGTATCAGACCAGCGAAAATATTGATGGTTTCTCAACCATTCCTTAACTTCAAACTCCCATATCTCGCGAACGGATTGACGAACTCGAGAAATTCCTGTTGCATCGGAAAGTAGATACTCGCCCGATTACAATGGTATGTGAATTTTTCCCCTAGGCCATTGTAGTTATTGGTTTCGAGTATCAGACCAGCGAAAATTTTGATGGTTTCTCAACCATTCCTTAACTTCTAACTCCCATATCTCGCGAACGGATTGACGAACTCGAGAAATTCCTGTTGCATCTGAAAGTAGAAACTCGCCCGATTACAACGGTGTGTGTACTTTTCCCCTAGGCCATTCCAGTTATTGGTTTCGAGTATCAGACCAGAGAATAAATTTTGATGGTTTCTCAACCATTCCTTAACTTCCAACTCCCATATCTCGCGACCGGATTGACGAATTCGAGAAATTCCTATTGCATCTGAAAGCAGAAACTCGCCCGATCTCAACGGTAAGTGTACTTTTCCCCTAGGCCATTCCAGTTATTGGTTTCGAGTATCAAATCAGCGAAAATTTTGTTGGTTTCTCAACCATTCCTTAACTTCAAACTCCCATATCTCGCGAACGGATTGACGAACTTGAGAAATTCCTGTTGCATCTGAAAGTAGAAACTCGCCCGGTTACAATGGTGTGTGTACTTCTCCCGTAGGCCATTCCAGTTATTGGTTTCGAGTATCAGACCAGAGAAACTTTTGATGGTTTCTCAACCATTCCTTAACTTCGAGCTCCCATATCTCGCGAACGGATTGACGAACTCGAGAAATTCCTGTTGCATCTGAAAGTAGAAACTCGCACGATTACAACGGTATGTGTATTTTTCCCCTAGGCCTTTGTAGGTATTGGTTTCGGGAATCAGACTTGCGAAAATTTTGATGGTTTCTCAACCATTCCTTAACTTCTAACTCCCATATCTCGCGTACGGATTGACGAACTCGAGAAATTCCTGTTGCAACTGAAAGTAGAAACTCGCCCGATTACAATGGTGTGTGTACTTTTCCCCTAGGCCATTCCAGTTATTGGTTTCGAGTATCAGACCAGAGAAAATTTTGATGGTTTCTCAACCATTCCTTAACTTCGAACTCCCATATCTCGCGAACGGATTGACGAACTCGAGAAATTCCTGTTGCATCTGAAAGTAGAAACTCGCACGATTACAACGGTATGTGTATTTTTCCCCTAGGCCTTTGTAGTTATTGGTTTCGGGAATCAGACTTGCGAAAATTTTGATGGTTTCTCAACCATTCCTTAACTTCTAACTCCCATATCTCGCGAACGGATTGACGAACTCGAGAAATTCCTGTTGCATCTGAAAGTAGAAACTCGCCCGATTACAATGGTGTGTGTACTTTTCCCCTAGGCCATTCCAGTTATTGGTTTCGAGTATCAGACCAGCGAAAATTTTGATGGTTTCTCAACCATTCCTTAACTTCAAACTCCCATATCTCGCGAACGGATTGACGAACTCGAGAAATTCCTGTTGCATCTGAAAGCAGAAACTCGCCCGATTACAACGGTATGTGTATTTTTGCCCTAGGCCATAGTAGTTATTGGTTTCGAGTATCAGACTTGCGAAAATTTTGATGGTTTCTCAAACGTTCCTTAACTTCCAACTCCCATATCTCGCGAACGGATTGACGAACTCGAGAAATTCCTTTTGCATCTGAAAGTAGACACTCGCCCGATTACAATGGTGTGTGTACTTTTCCCCCAAGCCATAGTAGTTATTGGTTTCGAGTATCAGACTTGCGAAAATTTTGATGGATTCTCAACCATTCCTTAAGTTCAAACTCCCATATCTCGCGAACGGATTGACGAACTCGAGAAATTCCTGTTGCATCTGAAAGTAGAAACTCGCCCGATTACAACGGTATGTGTATTTTTCCCCTAGGCCTTTGTAGGTATTGGTTTCGGGAATCAGACTTGCGAAAATTTTGATGGTTTCTCAACCATTCCTTAACTTCTAACTCCCATATCTCGCGTACGGATTGACGAACTCGAGAAATTCCTGTTGCAACTGAAAGTAGAAACTCGCCCGATTACAATGGTGTGTGTACTTTTACCCTAGGCCATTCCAGTTATTGGTTTCGAGTATCAGACCAGAGAAAATTTTGATGGTTTCTCAACCATTCCTTAACTTCGAACTCCCATATCTCGCGAACGGATTGACGAACTCGAGAAATTCCTGTTGCATCTGAAAGTAGAAACTCGCACGATTACAACGGTATGTGTATTTTTCCCCTAGGCCTTTGTAGTTATTGGTTTCGGGAATCAGACTTGCGAAAACTTTGATGGTTTCTCAACCATTCCTTAACTTCTAACTCCCATACCTCGCGAACGGATTGACGATCTCGAGAAATTCCTGTTGCATCTGAAAGCAGAAACTCGCCCGATTACAACGGTATGTGTATTTTTGCCCTAGGCCATAGTAGTTATTGGTTTCGAGTATCAGACTTGCGAAAATTTTGATGGTTTCTCAAACGTTCCTTAACTTCCAACTCCCATATCTCGCGAACGGATTGACGAACTCGAGAAATTCCTTTTGCATCTGAAAGTAGATACTCGCCCGATTACAATGGTGTGTGTACTTTTCCCCCAAGCCATAGTAGTTA